>NC_089219.1:53772627-53910127 GCF_963924675.1 Phocoena phocoena | reverse complement strand
AATGAATTTTCTAGTTTAAGAGAGAATGCTTTGAGCTGTTTTTTAAAATATCATATATATCCAATAAACTCCCTAGAATGTTAATAATCTCTGTGAATCCCAAGAAAGAAGAAAATTGAACTGACACAGAAATTATATCAGGCATAAATCAAAAGTTTATGAGGCCAAATACGTATCAGTAATATTCACCATTTTTTGAATGCTTACTTTGTGCCAGGTATTCTTATATGTATTCAGCCCCACAACAATCCTGTGAGGTCAATGCCCCATTTTACAGAGGAAGAAACGGAGGTGCAGGGAGGTTGTACAACGTGCCCCAAGTCAGTAAGTGGCAGAGTAGGGATCTGAACTCAAAGTCCACCTAGTTTTTAGAACAATTGATTCCATTTTTTTTTGACGTCCTAAGTGAGGCATGCTGGTAATGCGGATGATGAGGAGGCTTACATAATTATTTTGAGGTTGGCTCAAAAAATGTACAGTCCTATTGTAGAAAGAGACGCATGAAAAACAAACGATGTCAAAGTCTAGATGGTCAAATGCATGGATCTGATTGTCCTTCCTTCTCCGTATGATTACAGATTAATTCTCCCTGGAAGTCTTTATGTTGCATTGCTGCTCTCTTGTCTAACTTATACTGGCTGGAAGTTTTTCTTTTATCAAAAACCAATGCATTGGGCTTCCCTGGTGGCACAGTGGTTGAGAGTCTGCCTGCCGATGCAGAGGACACGGGTTTGTGCCCCGGTCCGGGAAGATCTCACATGCCACGGAGCGGCTGGGCCTGTGAGCCACGGCCGCTGAGCCAGTGCGTCCGGAGCCTGTGCTCTGCAACGGGAGAGGCCACAACAGTGAGAGGCCCGCGTAATGCAAAAAAAAAAACAAAAAAAAACAAAAAAACCCCCAATGCATTGATATTTGACTGAATATGGCATTGTGAAGTTTCCGTAATGAGAATTCACACAGACAGACAGACACACACACACACACACACACACACACACACACACACACACACACCCCAGGTGGGTATGGACCTCTACCATGAGAATTACCTGTTTATGTGGTTGGTTTACATATTATTAAATCACCCATCTGATCTCTAATGGCAGCCCTGCTGACACTGTCTGACCCAGTTTGACAATCTGGATAGAAATTGTAGGGTTGGCTGTTCAATGGCTGTGACTTTTAACAGCACTGCTTTTGGGCCTCAAATCAATTCTCTCTGTTTACAGACCATTTCACAGCCCTTTACCTACAACATCACTTGTGTCAGTCCCATAAATACTTTGGTGTATATAATGCTTGAATTAGCATAATGGTTTAGGCTCTGAGCTCTTAGCCCAAAGAAGGACACATCAACATGCTCTCTTCACTTAAGCAATTAAGAGCCATTATGCTGCTTCAGTGGAAATATCATCAAGGTTAAAGACAATCCCAAACAGCCCTTTTATTCTAAGTCTAATAAATGAGGCACAGAAATTGAAATGTTAGTAAACAGTCCTACTTGCAAGCTCTTTTTGGATCATGCTTAATCAGACCCTTGTACAGCAGACATTTGCAACAGATTCAGAAATGTATATATTGAATTGTTCATTTCATGCAAGAAAACAGTTTGCTGATTTAATTCCAAAGTCATAATGAGCACTGATTTATTTGGCCAGCCTTTTAAAATTTTAGCATCATTTCATACAAAATATTTCTATACTTTCATTATTCAATGTGGCAAAAGTTACATTTTTAAAGGTGACAATTTTGTTGTGACTTTTAAACCAAAAGATATTTCCAAGGTCTTTCTATATTTTTTCTTTTTAGATTTTTAAAATTACTTTATTGAGGTATAATTTGCATATAATAAAATCCAACTTTAAGCATACATTTTGACGAGTTTTGGTAAATGTATATAATTGTGTAACTACAACTACAATCAAGATGTAGAATATTTCCATAAACTGAAAAAGTTTCCTCGTGCCCCTTTGCAGTTAAATCCTCTTCCCACACCCCTGATAACCAATGATCTGCTTTTGATCACTAGTTTTACCTTTTCTAGAATTTCATATGAATAGAATCAGATGGTATCTAGTCTTTTACTTCCCATATTTCTTTTTCCTTTTTTTAAAATTTTTATTGGAGTATAGTTGCTTTACAATGTTGTGTTAGTTTCTACTGTACAGCAAAGTGAATAAGCTATACATATACATATATCCCCTCTTTTTTGGCTTTCCTTCCCATTTAGGTCACCACAGAGCATTGAGTATTCCCATATTTCTTTATACCTTTTCCTCTATATATTAGCAGTGAGAAGGTAATGTGGGAAACATAAACTGGGTGGAATTCTGGCTCCACCACTTCTAGCTCAATGACCTTGAGCAAGTGATTTAAATTCTCTGAGCCTTAATTTCCTCTTCTGTAGAATGGAGATTAAAACCCCCACATGGTTTATAGGGGGTGTAAATAAATCTGTGTATGTACTTAGGTTAAGCATCCAGAAAGTGCTCAATAAATGTTAGTTCCTTAGATTGGTCATGCTCTCTCCAGCCGTTAATTTCTTTAATGGTTACCCGCTACAGCTCTTGCTACGACTGAATACAGTGACTGGATTCAGACACAAGGGTACTTTTTCAAGTTTTGGAAATATTCTATATCTTGACTGTAATGATAATTACACAATTGCATACATTTGTCAAAACTCATCAAGTTATACACTTAAAATTGAATTTTATTATCTGTAAATTATGTTACAATAAAGTTGACTTTAAAAAATTTTAAAATAATGAAGAAATACAGAAAGAACTTGGAAGTATCTCTCAGTCTAAAATTCACAGGTGATAAGAGATATCCTCAACTCAATGCTTCATCAACCGAGCTTGCTGCTTTGTTCAAATAAGGTAATTATTCAAGAACAGCACATCTGATATCACCAGCAAAAGCCCTACGTGTTGTTTTCATAAACCACTGTCTTTGTGTTGACTTTATAAGTTTAATAAAGCAATTGTGAAAAACAGACTCACAGACATAGAAAACAAACTTATGGTTACCGAAGGGGAAAGAGGGTGGGGGAGGGATAAATTAGGAGCTTGAGATTAACAAACTACTATATATAAAATCGATAAACAAAAAGGTCCTACTGTATAGCACAGGGAACTATATTCAATATCCTGTAATAAGCCATAATGGAAAAGAATATGAAAAACTATATATATATATATATATATATATATATATATATATATATATATAACTGAATCACTTTGCTGTACACCAGAAACTAACACGTAAATCAATTATACTTCAATATAACAGAAAGAAAGAAAGAAAGCAATTGTGCAATGAGCTAGTAAAATTTGTGTGAGAGAAAGACTTGCGCGTGTGCACCTTCCCCAACTCCCACCAATACCCCATTCTGAGTCAGATGTCCCTTCTCTGTGTTCTGACGTTACTCTGTCCCTACCTCTATCACACGATTTATCACACTGTATTTCAATTACTTGTCTATGGGCCTAGTGTCTATCCTCGTCACAAGACTGTGCAGTCCCTCAAGAGAAGCAATTTTTCTTTTAACATCTTTATTGGAGTAAAATTGCTTTACAATGTTGTGTTAGTTTCTGCTGTATTACAAAGCGAATCAGCTATACATGTACATATAACCCCACATCCCCTCCCTCTGGAGCCTCCCTCCCATCCTCCCTATCCTACCCCTCTAGGTGGTCGCAAAGCACCGAGCTGATCTCCCTGTGCTATGCAGCTGCTACCCACTAGCTACCTATTTTACATTTGGTAGTGCATATATGTCGATGCTACTCTCTTACTTTGTCCCAGCTTACCGAGAAGGACTTTTTCTTTGTGTCTTTATATTCCCAGCACCCTGAGCAGCCCTCGGTAGGGGCTCAATAAAAGTTTGATGAATAAATGAGGTCTTACTCACATTAGCTCCATTTATAACATTACAAAAAAACATTTATCCCAGGCTTTCTTTAAATAGTGATTTGGGTCCAATGTATATGAGAATCTGAAGTAATAAGGGAGCCACTACAAGGCATGAAAAAATAATGACTGAGGAGAAGATAAGAAATACAGTGGGAGGAGAGGGAATAGTTAAGAGAAGTGACTTTAGTCCTTCACTCCCAGAATCCCTGGTTTGGGTAAACTGTACCACAGGAGTTCTGAGTCCAGGTTCCAGAGCCAGAAGACTTGGCTTAGATTTCAGCACTGCCAAACTGTGACCTTGGACTAGTTACTAAACCTTCCTGAGCTTCAGTTCACCTGTGACTTCGCTCCTCATTGTAAAACACAGAAAATAATATTACATGTCCTTCGCAGGGTTTCTGTGGAATTGAATGGGATGATGCACATAAAGTGTTTAGCACAGTGCCTGCCACGCAGTGAACACTCACAAAATGTTAATTTTCTAGCATGTTTCAAGAGTGGGACTCTGGAGTCAAACAGATTAGATCTGAATTTCAAATCTTCCAATTCAGCCACCCATTATCTGTGTGAACCCTGATAAACTATTTTTGTTTTTTTGGCTGCACCATGCGGCTTGTGGGATCTTAGTTCCCCAACCAGGGATTGAACTCGGGCCTTTGGCAGTGAGAGCATGGAGTCCTAACCACTGGACCACCAGGGAATTCCCTTGACAAACTACTTATAACCTTAGGTTCCTCAACTGTAAAGTGAGCGCAGCAACAATAACCTCCCAGAGGGTTATTTTGAGTATTAAATGAGATAAAGAACTTACATCCTGACTAGCACATAGTAAGTGCTCAGTAAAGGTTCGTTATGATCCTAGCTTGACAGGATTTAGCTCTACTGTCACCATACGAGCCCCGCTTCTCAGCAAGAAGCTTTTGAGGTCACATGGCCTGGGTTCTACTTTTCTGCTTCCAGTTGTATGGAGGTATAATGGACATACAGCACTGTGAAAGTTTAAGGTGTACAGCATAATTTGACTTTACATACATCATGAAATGATTCCCAGAAGTTTAGTGAACATCAGTAATCTCATAAAGATGCAAAATTAAAGAAAAATAATTTTGTTTCTTGTGATGAGAACTCTTAGGATTTGCTCTCTTAACAACTTTCCTATACACCATACAGCAGTGCTAATTATCTTTATCATGCTGTACACTACATCCCTAGTACTTATTTATCTTATAACCGGAACTTTGTACTTTTTGACTGCCTGCATCCAATTCTCCTACCCCCATACCCTGCCTCTGGTAACCATAAATCTGATCTCCTTTTCTGTGAGTTTGTTTGTTTTTGAAATATAATTGACCTACAAACTATGTTAGTTCATGTTACACAACATAGTGATTCAATATTTCTATACATTTCTAAATGATCACCATGACAAGTCTAGTTACCATCTGTCACCATACAAAGATATAATTATTGGCTATATTCCCCATACTATACATTTTATATCCGTGACTAAATGATTGGGGTTCTTAATATGGCTTTGCCAATCTCCCAATTGTATACAAGGCACCTAACCTTCCTGAATCTGTTTTCACCTGTAACATGGAGATGATAATCCTCACTTCACTGTCTTGCTGTGAAGATTAAATGAGATCATATGTAATAAGGTGCCTAATGTATATGCGTTCTGCTCAATACATTTTAGTTTCCAATCCACTGTATTCTCCCAGTCAGGCACACTTGCCCTTTCCTTTCTACCTATCCAGACATCTTCTCCCCTTCAAGACACACCTAAAAACCCCACCTCATTCTGGAAGCTGTCTGGGAAGCTGACCCATCTTGATCTCACAAATGTATTGAATACCATATACTGTTCTTATTTTGCTGATTCTGTAAATTAGTCTCGTCTCTCCACCTGGACCGATTAATCAACCTCTCTGAGTTGTGGAACCCTCTGATAATCAGATATTTCTTTGACTCTTCCCTCAAAGATATTCACATATACATGGCAATTTGCAAATAATTCCAAGGTGCTAATAATATCCTCTGAAACCTCCGAAACAGATTATGATCTCCCTGAGAGCAGTGACTACGTGATACTCTTTGTATCTGGGGCTAAGTTTGAGTAAAGACTGGGTGATGGACTGATTAATGTTCTGGCTCAGAAGATAAGTGTGGCAGCACCTACGGAAACGGGCAGGCTGCTGACCAGGGCGGAGGATGAGAATCTCTTTAGCGGCATCTCAGTCTTTAACTTTTCCAAAACAAAGCAAGTCAAAATCTAAGGACGGTACACAAATATTGGGACAATAAAAAGAAATACGGAAAGGGAGCCATGAAAATATTCCATTCTTGCACCACAGATGTGTCTAGTCAACGGAAGCCGAAAGAGTCCCCATCTCCTCTTCTCTTCGGACCCACGTCATAACTTTTCCCTGGGCTTTGCAGCCTCTCATTCCCCCTTTTGGGCTGGATGCTTGGTTTGACTGTTTTTTTTTTTTTAACATATTGGCCTTTAGGTTTGCGATTTAAAAGTTCACTTTTGTCTCTGCTCACATAAAATTCTTTGATTTTGGTTTTCCAGTCTGTCATCCTTGATCTAATAAAGCGAGGTGCCACGTATGGGATGGAAGCAGAAAGCACCCAACCTGAATCCTAGCCATGGCTCTGAGTAACTGTCTGTGCAGCCTTGGGTAAATTACCTGTCTTTGTGGTCTCAGTTTCCTTCTTCATGCCGCTTGGAGATCCCTCCCGGCTCCAACCGTCCACGATTCTGAGACACTGCAGTGATTCATGGTTGGAACTAAAAGAGTATCTAGAAGCGTCCCTGTTGCGCATAACGAAAGTATGGAGAATGGCTAGGAGGTATGGGTTTTAATGGTTCAATTACTAGATTAAATGAAAGGTGTACCATATGTACCATACAAAGTTTTCTAAACCATCCTACAAAATATGCTCAGCACTAGACAACAATGAATACAAGCTTTATCTCTTTGATGATTCAAAAAACGTACAGATCTTATATCCACTGTTCAAAGCTACAAAAGAAAAATGCAATTTTTCATGCTTTCAGGTTGTGGTGATTTGGAAAAATGGGAGTAGCACTTCTCACCAAAGTGAAATATATACCTTTAGATCATTTATTGTACCTCTTCCTACAGCACCTGTATAACATTGCTAATAAAGAAAGTAAATGGCATAGTGAAGACCTTTCTTGCTACGATGAGTATTCTTTTGGCAGAGAATGAGCATCAAAACATCTTAACATTCTGATATTCTAGTAAAAACATCTGCCTACAACAAAAGCTGGAAGCATGTGAACAGCCAGTTTCTAATTTTATCCTGCCTGTTCAGACTATGCAAGAGGAAAAAAAGATGATAAATAGCCAGAGAGATTTCCTTGACATCATGCTTAACTGAAATTTCAAAATAAATCAGTTGGGCTCATTTTTAAAGACCTGCAACTAAATTATCATCGGGTCCTTTTGTTCTACTCCAAGCTAGGTTTCTGAGGGACGAGTGGTGAGACACAGTGAGATCTGAAAATGGGCCACAGTATGCATACATTAGAGTTTGGTTTGATTTAGTCTTAACTCTTGTGTAATAACTTTCTTTGAAGTGTGGGTTGAGGGGCAGCTTAGAAGCCTGAGGCCACAAGCTCATCTTGTTCCTGTTGCAACTTGGATGCCCTGCAGTCCCCACACTATATATCAGAGGCTTGGCACTGTAGTCCCCGGCTGATCCAGAGTGGAGCCCTCATCCACTACGCAGCAGCGCAGCTGAGAGACAACACGGTTATGCTTGCTTGGGAAAGCCAATCTCTAAAAGGACACAGGTGGGTCTTCCAGGAGCCTGTGAGCCAGAGGAAGCTCTCAAAGTAAGGAAAGCGGTTAAAAAACCATCCACCTGCTAGAAAGATCGATAGTTTCCCCAACCTTGGGAGAGGCTGGACACGTTTCCCGATTGCTGGCTGGCCTCTCGCCTTCTCCAGCTTTGAGGATTGTTACTTCTCTGCAGATCCTCTGACCCAAGCAAATCTCAAGGCAAGTCCCCTGCTCCTCTTTCGTCTGATTTTTCAGCAAAGTGAGGGCAATGGACCAAGTGATCTGTTAGGTCCCATCTACTCTAAAATTTTGAGATTCTGACCCTGTGACAGTTTTGACAGTTTTGTAGCCCCCAAGGGCCTAGCTTCCTTCCTCCCATTGGTCACATATTTTCCGGCAGCCTGAGTTAGACCCTTAGAGCTGATTTGGACCATGGAAAATTCTAGTAAATAATAATACCTGCATTGTTTCTTAGAACTTGTAAAAATACATAGAGTATTTCATTCGGTCCTTAAGAAACCCTCTGAGGAAAGAAAGGGTATCACCCTTCTCATTTTGTAGAGAGGGGAAGTTATGCTAAGGGAGGTTAAGTCACAACTGCCAAGGCAAAGAGGGTGCTACAGTCAGGGCCAAACCTCCAAACGCAAGTTTCTTAAGCTGGATAAAGCACACACATTCAATAAAAGACACATGATGAGTC
Organism: Phocoena phocoena; assembly: GCF_963924675.1. NCBI lineage: Eukaryota > Metazoa > Chordata > Mammalia > Artiodactyla > Phocoenidae > Phocoena > Phocoena phocoena. The sequence continues at coordinate 53,901,688 of NC_089219.1, read as the reverse complement.
TCACGGACGGGAGCAGTGAACCTTCTGGGAATCTGCCTCAGAATTCAGCCAATTAGATGAGAGAGTGTAATGGACATATATACACTACCAAATGTAAAATAGCTAGCTAGTGGGAAGCAGCCGCATAGCACAGGGAGATCAGCTCAGTGCTTTGTGACCACCTAGAGGGGTGGGATAGGGAGGGTGGGAGGCGGGGAGACGCAAGAGGGAGGAGATACGGGGATATATGTATATGTATAGCTGATTCACTTTATACAGCAGAAACTAACACACCATTGTAAAGCAATTATACTCCAATAAAGATGTTTAAAAAAAAAAAAAGAATTCAGCCAATTAGAGCCTCCAGAGCAAACCGTGTTTGTGTGAAGAGGCGAAAGTCCAAAAAGAGAGTATAGAGGTTGGAACTGCTTTTCACTTCCAAGACAAAGACTCTTGGCCTGACTCTAGGGGACAAAGGTTGTTCTTCAACTCCTCGTGCAGGGCTCTGAAAGGGCGAACAAAGGAGGGGGTTATGGAATTCATCTTCCATAGCTAGAGGAAGGCCACCAGTTCAAACCAGGGGCACTGGTGGAGGACTGGTGGGAAGTGATGATTTGGGGTGATATACTCGGGGCACTGAGCTCCGACCCTATGCCAAGCCCTCAACAGAGCTTATGACTGTTGCTTACCACTTGAATTGTCTTCTGTCTCAGCCCTGAAGGACCTGGGATGAGGTAGGGAGCCTGTCAACAACCTAAAGGTAGGGTGAAATAAACAGGGTGTAAAACACTGATGGGGGGTATTAAAACACATACACACGCTCACACACACATAGAAAGTATGCCTTCCTCTGTGGCATATAATTAAAGAAGTGTGATGCTTGGGGGTGGAGGTCTTCCCCGTCTGAGTGCAGGGCCTGTTGGAGCAGAGGAAGAACTAGCGTGACTAGAAGCAAAATGGATGATAACAATGTCACCAACGATGTGGGAATGAGCAGTGCACAGCGGAGTGACAAACTCCAAAGATACACCCAAGTTGGCGGCTCTCACCAGGAGTGACAGCAGGGCAGTGGCAGCAACAACAGAGGCTAAGGGGCAACACGTGTGGAGCTACAACAGCTGCTGCAGGAGAACAAACTGTCCGTTAAAGTTCCTGAGCTGCTCTGGGATCAGGAAAATGTTGAGACAAGAAAGGAAAATAAGCCTCAGACGAAGGTGAAGGGGAGATGCAATTAGAGGTTAACCTCCAGGAACACTTATCAAACTAAAAGTGGGGTTAATATGATTGTTTTGAGTCTTGAATCAGTAAACTTTCATCACAGACAAACTCTGCGTCTACAAACCCAAGAAGGTGAAGTTTCACAGGAACATATGTAAGTCCTGCACGTAGATTCTAAAAATCAGTTGAACTGAATAGGGCTGACAGGGTAAGAAAGACTTAGCTCAGGGGTTTTGGCGACCGGAAACTCAGCAGGTGCTAATGATTTGGCTGCTAAAAAACCCCTACGAACCTCAGGCTACATTGATGAAAACGCATGTCCGGACCACTGGGCTCTTGTGGGTAGTATAGTCATCCCTTGGTATCTGCGGGGGATTAACTGCAGGACCCCACGCAGCTACTAAAATCTGTGGCTCAAATATCTCATATAAAATAGTGTAGCAGAGCTGGGTCTCCACATCTGCAGGCTCCACATCGCAGGAGTGGGCCCACTGTATTATGATGGGTTGTTGGTGCTGCTTCTGAAGAGGATCACTGACATTTCATGCTTGTCTCCAGAAGCACAAACAAGATGTAAGGGGTCCAGAAACCATGTCCCACAAGGAGCAACTGGAACTAAGGAAACTGCGTGGGGATCCAAAAGTCATCTTTAATTTCTGAGTAAGACTTCTTCTTGAAAAATATCACACTTGTGTGGCATTATGGGATATAACCAGAACCAAAGATTAGAAGGCCAATTTTGGCTCAGTGTGAAGCAGAACTTTCTAATAGAACTGTTCAAAGGTAGAAGGCGCTGCCTTAAGAAGTGGCAAAATCCCCATCTCTGGAAGTGGATTTCAAGCTGAGGCTGGATGATCTTATGTCCAGGATATTACAGAAATGGTTCCTGCATTAGGTAGAAGCTTGGACTAAATGACCTCTGAGACTCCCTCCAGCTCTTAGAGACCAGGTTAGGGTTCTTTGCCTTGGAAACCAACAATTTCGTTCTGGAGACGAAACCCCAGAGGAACCCAGCTGTTCTGTGGACCTGTGGGGTGCAGAGGCCTGCCATAGCTTCTGTCTCAGAACTCCCCTTCTCAGCGAATGATAATGCTCCAACTTATTTAGAATCTGGAAATAAGAAATGTATTTTTATGAAGCAAGTAGGTGTTTGTCTTCCTCGCGCCGCCTAAATGCAATCAACCAAATGTGTTTTGCCTGAGTCTCTGAAGAATGTCTCAAAAGTCCTTTCTTCTTCTCCATCCCCAGTAACACTGCCTTAGTTCAGGCCATCATCAGCTTACCTTGGGACTTTTTCAATAGACTCCTGAGTAGACTCCTTACCTCCCCTCTTATCTCCTTCAATACACCCTCTGTAGCGCAAGAAGAGTAGTTTTGAGAACTTGGCTTCTGTTTTGAATAGCTCCCCACTGACCACATGGGAGCTCTTAATGTTGAATGGAAAGCCTTGCAGCCTCATATTCTGTGACTTCGCACGCATGCCACCCCTACACCGCACACTCACACACACACACACACACACACACACTCACACCTTCTGCTTCAATAATACCAAACTATTTGTGACTTTCTGAGCATACTATACTGTTATGAATCTTTGTGCCTGCGCACACTGTCCCCTCTTTCTGAGATGCCTTCTTCCTCTCCAGCCCCCACACTACTCACCATAACTCATGTTTACACTTTTTCGTACATAAAAGCTTTGCTTGGGTGTAACCTTTAAGAAGGCTTCTTTTAATCTCCTCCCCAACTCACCCCATCTCCAAAAGTTAATCATTCCTTCCTATTTGCTACCTCTACACCTTTGCACATGGTCCTCTTGCAGCATTTATTACGCTGTATTGAAATACAATTACTTATGTGTCTGTCTTCTCCACTGTTCTTAGGCTCCTCAAAGGTGGAACCAAGTAATATTCATCTACAACTTCCTTGCACTTAGTTCAGTGTAAGTAGATCTCTGTATTTGTTGAACTGACCTGACAGAGGGATCTTCATGAACGTGTCTATCATTTGCTATGATATTGGACTTTGTATTATAATACACATGGACACCAAGCTCTACAATGAGAAACAAAGTGAAACTATTGAAATTGCCCAGTAATTTTAAGTTAAATAAAAAGGACCCAGGGCTAAGAACTTAGTCTTAGAATGGAAGAAGGGGAAATTCTAACCTGTATATTTCTGCTAACCTTACTGCTTTTGTTTTGAAAGGATTTAATCAGGAAGCTGGTCCCAAAGAACACTGGGTTTCTAGTCTTGGCCTTCTAACGATGATATTCTCAAGTCAGAAATGGAACCACTCATTTTATCAAACAGTTACTGAGAGTGTACAAGGCATGGTGCTAAGCACTGGTATATTCCACAAGAGATATTTTGAGGCTAAAGTGAAATACTAGTGGAGCTTTACCATACAGAGCTATAGGGCCATTAATATGTGTAAGTGGACTCTTGGCTTATAGCTCTCCTATACTATGCACAATGACAACGTTTAGAATAATAGTTAACATCTATTGAGTGCTCATTATGTGCTATGAACTACCCTAAGCCCTTCTTTCATGCATTCAACAAATATTTCTTGAAGTCTAATATATCATAGGCACTATACCAGGTGCTAGGAATCCAAAAGCAAACAAAACATACAAAACCCCCTGGTCCCTAGGAATTTACATTCTACAGGGGAAGACACATAAACAAACAAATAAAACATAGACTGCCAGATGGTGACAAGTGCTATGGAGACAGGTAAAACAGAACAGAAATACGAAGAGCCTGATGTGGATGTGGCGGTGATGGGGGTGCGGTCATCAATGAGGTGGTCAGAGAAGATACTGGTGACAAGGTGATATGCACGCAAATACCTAAAAGTGGTAAGGAAACAAGCCATGAGAATATCTTGGGGAAGGGAGCTCTAGGCAGAGGGCAAAGCAAGTACAGAGACCTAAGGCAGGAGCCTACCCGGCATGTTTGAGGGACAAGGAGGCCATGTGGCTGAGGAAGAGTGAGCGATGGACAGAGCTGGAGGAGACAAGGTCAGCGGGGTAACTGGGGACCAGAACATGAAGGACTGTGTTAGTCATTATGAGGACTCTGTTTTCCATATTGAGTGACTGGGACCCCATTTGAGGGTTCTGACATGTTTTTGTTTGTTTGTTTAGTTGCGGCATGCAGAATCTTTAGTTGTGGCATGCAAACTCTTGGTTGTGGCATGTGGGATCTAGTTCTCTGACCAGGGATTCAATCTGTGCCCCCTGCATTGGGAGCATGGAGACTTAGCCACTGGACCACCAGGGAAGTCCCTGACATGGTTTTTAAAAGATCGCTCTGTTTGCTATGTTGAGAATAGACTATAGACAGACAAGAACTTAAGTAGAGAAGCTATTGCAATAATCCAGGTGAGAAATGACAGAGGCTTGGAACAGGATGGTAGCAGTGGAGTGCTGAGGAGAGGCTGGTTTCTAGACGTATATTGAAGTAGAGATGACAGGATTTGTTGATGGAATTGATACAAGGCATGACAAAGAAAGAAAGAGGAATCAGGGATGACTTCATGAGTTTTGGCCTGAGCAACTAGAACTGCCCTTTACTGAGACAGAAGACTGTGAAGAATGCAGCTTTTTCTTGGGGCCAGGGGGGTGGGTGTGGGGGGGGCGGATGGGGAGGAGAGATCAGGGGTTTAACTTTGATTGTATTGCATTTGAGATGCCTACTAGATATCCAGCTGGAGATTTAAAGCAGCTAGTTAAGGGAGAGAGTCAAGCTGGAGTTATACATTTGGAAGTAGGCACCATATAGACGGTATTTAAGGTCTTGAAACTGGAAGAAATCATCAAGGGGTATAAACATAGAAGAGAAGAAAAAAGACTGAGGACTAAGCTCTAGGGCACCCCAACATTTACAGATTAGAGAGATGAGGGGGAACTTTAGAAGGAGCAGTGAAGGAGGAGAAAAACCGGGACAGCAAAGATCAGCCTCTGAAATCCTCATGCAGATATGTGACTAGAAACTATCCCTAAGCTCCCTTTTCTCATCTCCCTTAAATCCCAAATTTCCCACAGTTAAAATAACTTTATTTTTGTTGTCATTAAAGTATAAGATGTCTTCCAATTTGTGGGCTACACCACCTGTGGTACTATTCAGTTCTCCCTTCATTCCAGGTCATATCCAAGTCTTGCCTCAATGTTACCATCTGTGATAAATGATGACCTGTAGCAGATAGAGATGTGAATTCAGGCATTAGAGATGCTGTGTAGACACAGAAAAAGAAGTGTTAGGATCTGGTTATCTTAGCTTACTGTAAACCCACAGCCAAGTCAGGTTCATTCAAGGCCATACCCACATTCTGCTGCTCTACGTAGATGCACCAAGGTGCCATTTGCCCTGCCAAAATAACTCTTGCTGGATAATTCTCCTCACTGTCTCACCAGGCCAAGCACCTGACTGTCAGGAGAAAACAAAAACTATCATTGCAAAATTGAAGTATACTCAGCTTTTCCTTATTTCTTTTTAACCAGCATGGATGGGGGCGGGAGGGGACAAAAAGCAAAAAAAACATGGTCCTAACGATGTAGCTACAACTTAATTTTTCCAGACAGATCCAAGCCTGGTTCTTATAAACTAGAAAGAAAATCTAAGCAACAAAAGAAGGGTTCTAATCAGAAGACTGTGAACATAAGACTAAGTTTCCCACTGACTGGGCTCTTTCCTAGGTAAAAAGGCTCAGAACAGCTCAAAATAATATAAGCATTTTGACCCTTTTAAAATCACACAGAGCCCTTGAATACAATAAGCAAACAGGCTGGGTGGCTTTAGGTCTGTCCGCACTGCAGGCAAGATGATGCATTTAGCCACATCCGCCCCCACAAAGGTTGGTTCCCCCACATGCCACCCCAGCAGTACACGGATGAAAATGTGGATTTTTTTTTTTGGCAGCCGAGAAGCTGATACATGATCCTATTACAGTCCTAGGCACCTATTAAATATGATTGAAACAATGCCCATTGGAAGTCTTAAAACCTTAACAACCAGTTTTACTTCCAAAATAAAGTAAACTGCCAAAAGTTCGGATGAAAGTGACAATTTATATTTTTAAGTAGTACAACTGGAATTTTCCTATAGCTGTAGACAAAGGAATTCTTACTCAGATAAGTAGAAGAGCACCAATAAATTTAAGGTAGCTTATGCAAGTTAGGCACTAATGAATGTCATCTTCTGTTTTGTCATGAAAAAAGATCTGCTGCTAAAGGAGACTGATTTAGATTATGAATAGCTGTAGTGATTTGCAAAAATGGCTCCAGAGAGATAGAATGAGACTCCATATACTCATGGCACTTGAGGTTTCTGCCCTTTTTGTTGAAAATTAATCTGTCCTGTGGGTTATTGGATTCTAGCTCAACCAATGCATATTGCTCAGTCATCACAAATTTACTTAAAATTTAGTGTAGCTGAAGTTCATTCAACAAGGCAAAAGTCTACAGTTGAAAGCTTCTAAAAATCTTTTTTAAAAACTGGCTAACAGTGTAATTGAAAGTGCTGGCGTCTAACTAGATTCACATAATGTTTTGCAGGTATCAATATATACTATATTACTATGTTAGAAATAGATTTTTCACTTATTTCCCAAGAAAAAGCAGATAGGGAAGATTTATCATCCTTTGGTAAAAGGACATTTTGCTTGAAGTTTCCATATTCTGAAAAAATACAAATCCCTAAATTCAGATTTGATTCTGGAGTATGCACCATATAGTTCATTCATTTACGTATTTTGTGTAATTTCAAAACAAATATTTTTAAAAGCAAATAGACTATACAACTCCTAATGTTTCCAAATCCCAAACACATTACACTAGAAAAAAATTTTAAGTATCTAAATTCTGTCTCCCTGTTTCAGCAACTCTTACTGCAGGTCACTCACTTCCTACTTAGGATGCTACAACGTAGAGGCTTATAGACTGGGAGGGTCAGAGCAAAGAGAGTCATACTTCAGACAGAGCATCAGGATACAAATCACTTGCTTTTGACAAAGAGAACACTAGTTTAGTGGCCATGCTCCTTTACCCAACAATAATGAGAGGAAAAGAAAAGGGAGTATTCTTCAAAAGGGGCTCTTGTGAGAAGATACAAAGGAGACATAAAAAAGAACAAGCAGCTAATGGTGAGAAACAGAGCAGTTTTTGATTAATCACTCCCTTAAAGTGATTTTCCTTAATATAATCTATATTTTTCATTTTTACACATTTAAATATGTGTATTTAACACATTAAACACGTTTAAATGTGTGCTTGACAGTCTTTTTTCCCTTTGAAAATCTAGCTGAATCTCAAAACTTAATAGCTAAAATCACACTAGAGAACCTCAACCGTGATTAGGGCCATTGGGGTAGCTCCTAATTAAACTGATACACCGGAGGCCACAAACATTATTTGTTCAGTTCATTTATAGCTGAAAGATTACTAGATAATAAGACTGCTTTCTATTGAAATAATATATTACAAAGCAATTAACAGCTAAACTGAAGTGGTAAAAACATTAGGATATATCATCTCATTAAGAAAAGAAAGCAAATAGTATTGGGGGTGACCTAAACCATAGTTTTGGACTTTTTTTGGAGAGCGGCTTTTGTTTTATTCCTTGCACTTAGATTACAACTGAACTACACAACTGATAAAGTTCAAACTCTGAAGCGATCAGCTCTTTGCTTGAGGTACCATTGCTCAAATGAGATACAGAGTGCTAACCAAATCATGACACAGTGGACTGGAAATTTTACATTAATAAACCTCTTCCAGTGGAGAACTAAATAACTTTTACAGTTTTATCTACGGTTATTTGTTTCTCTGAAGATTTATGGTCCTCAGAACAGATATGCATCTTATCTTTCACTTTCCAGATTAAAGAAAGATGATTTTAAACAGGCTTCTGACTGGCATAATCTGGAATTGCAGATGATCTCAATTTTTTAAAAAAAATGCTAAAAGTGAACTTGCAAGTCAAATGAAAATGACTGCGCGTGTCAGGTGCACAGGGGGAAAATATCTGCATAACGGCTAAAGAAGGCTGATCTTCTATTACCAATACTGATCCCCTTGCCCTACCTTGAATCAGCCAGGTGCAATCTGTACATGCTTAACCAGGAATTAAAACTCTTCATGCTGCTGCTGCTTTAATTGATTGATGCTAAAAGTTTAGAAAATAAAACCTAACCAGCTATTACAAAGCGCCTTTAACCAAGCCTTTTCCTTTGAAAGCAGGATCCTCAATTGAAACTGGCAGACCACATTTTTAGGTTTCAAGGAGCTCTGTCATTCTACAAGGAATGTGTCTGCCACTTCACAGGATAGCTTGAGCTGAAAGACATGTACTTTGAATCAGAGAATCAATAGAACACTTAATGGACAATTAGGAGAACAGCTGTAGGACTGTCAGAGACCCATCTGTACACAGCTCAAACAGCAAGCCTGGACAGGGCCTGGGAAACAAAGTACACTGCTCCAGGGCACTGGTCCCAGTACAAAATCTCCCTTTCATTTCTCATTTAATGTTAATATAGTGTTCGTTTTCATTACAAATTTTAACACGTGTAGAAAATTATGGAAATTGCTTAAGCCATTTGTCAACTTATACCATGTGAATTGATCAATAAATTTCAGTACTTTGTTGTTAATGTAGATAAATTTTGGCATTTAATTAAGCTCCAGTGAAAATGTGGCCACTTTTAATTTCAGCAGATGCTGCCGTTTCATTTGTAATACATAACTACAGGGGTAAATACAACCCAATCATGAATTATCACTAAATATTTATAGACAACATAGCAATTCAGAAAACAGACACAAAAGATTTTTACAGTGAAACAATTACTATGAGCAAAATCTGAAATAGGTGGTGATGAGCTCTAATAGGAGCTGTGAACAGAATCTTAATACAGTAGCTCTGCAAAAGAATTCCATCCTGCCTCCATAGATTACTCTCTATTAGGCAGAAATAATTTCGGATTCTTTTCACAGAATTGTTCCAAATGTTAAAAGATGGTTTTCTAAGTTTGTGGAAGCTTATGAAAATTCATAAATTAACACTAAAAACCCATTACTTCTTTTTACTAAATTTATTCAGATACAGTTGGGAACCCTCTCTTAAGAGGAAAATCTTACAATGCTTATTTCACAGACATGATTTGGATTTGGACTATAAGGTTGGTGAAGAGGACACTGGGATGGGAAAAGGAGGCAAGATGCTAGACAATGGGAAAAGGAGAATGAACTTTTTAGGCTTCCTCCATATGGCCTGAGGGGTCCCAAAATGAAATCCTGTTCCTGACAGCCAGAAGCCCGATAGCCTTAACCCTCCGTGGCGTAGTCTGACATGATAAACTGCTGTATCTCATTTGAGGGGGAAGAGGCTACCTCTTGGTGATTCTGCTGGTGCCTTCAGGGAAAAGGGGATTTAAAATCACATTGCTGTCTTTACAGTGTAATCCACTCCGTAACACCCATTCCCACCATTGTCTACAGGCTTCAGTAAGAGGGCCCTTCTGGCAGTGCAATCACTGCCTTTTCAGCAGAAAAGCAGACCTGAGTGCTTGTGCGTAGCGCCTTTGTAAGTATTTTTAGAAATAAAGTTTAGGGAAATCAAAGCTGACCCCTCATTCTTATTCTTCCAGTGTCTCTACGTCAAGTTGGCCATCACTGCCACGCCAGTTTGGCACTTTCTGTTGTTCTGGCAGAGAAGTACCTGGTCGGAGAAGATGATTCTCTAAATTCAGACTCTATTAGAGAAATTAGAATGCAGCAGCCAAAGGGAAAATGGATTTGGTCTTCTTGCTGAACCAAATTACACATCTAAATTCCCAGCCAAAATTCTCCCTCTGGCTCACTCTCACATGTTCATATTTCTTTTTATTCCAAAACTTAAATTTCCTGGGACTTGAAGTCTTCTTTTTATACCCCTAGAGAATAAAAGGGGCTGGAAAATTCACCTCAGATTTCATGCAGATAATCAGGGATATTTTTGTAATCTCTGAAATCTAGAATTTCACAACGTCATAACCCTAGCACTTTCCTGAGTTGTGTATGTCTGTGAATTTCTTTGTCTTTAGGGGAAATTGAGGAAAGATATAGGTTATTGCCTGGGCTAAGGAAATACTGGCATTTGTTGGATGTTTGATATGGGCATTAAAAAGGTAAGAAAGTTAAGATATAAGATTGGTTGAGAAACAAAAATTGACATTCTAAAAAATTGAGATGATAATGGATTAAAGATGACCACAAAATTCTTTGCCATTTTTCTCATCAGTAAATGGAGTGTATTTCCTCTACCTGTGAATCTGGGCTGGACTTTTGAGTTGCTTTTGCTCAATAGAATTTAGCAGAAGTGACACTGCAAGATCCTGGCACGAGCCTTTTGAAGGCCTGGAAGCTACGGCATTTGTGCTCTCTTAGGAGTTGCCATGCACTAAAAAGTTCAGGTTAGACTAGCAAATTATGAGAGGTTACTTGGAGAGTGGTCTTGGAAGATGACACCATCTTGGCTGTTCCAGCCCAAGACATGACTGACTACAGCTTCATCCCGAGGAGCAGAAGAACCTTATAGCTGAACTCAATCCACCCACAGAACCACGAGGAAAAACAAATCCTTCTTAGGTTAAGCTGTGACATTTTCAGGTGTTATGTTACATGGCAATAGATAAGTGAAACAGATTTTATACTAGAAATCTCCATTCGTTTTCTTCTCACATCTGACTTTCCTTTTGAAGTTTTGCCAACTGGCAGTCATCACCTGTTTTCCTATTCCTCTTGCAGAAGTGACTCAATAACAATATCACAAAAAGCCAAGATATGAATTGGGAGGGAGGGGTAGAATTTTTTTTCAAAAAGGAACTCAGACTGGGACTTCCCTGGTGGGGCAGTGGTTAAGAATCTTCCTGCCAGTACAGGGGACACGGGTTCGATCTCTGGTCCGGGAAGATCCCACATGCTGCAGAGCAACTAAGCCTGTGCGCCACAACTACTGAGCCTGCGTGCCACAACTACTGAAGCCCACGTGCCTAGAGCCCTTGCTCCACAATGAGAAGCCACCGTAATGAGAAGCCCACGCACCGCAACAAAGAGTAGCCCCCACTCGCTGCAACTAGAGAAAGCCCATGCGCAGCAACGAAGACCCAACGCAGCCAAAGATAAATAAATTAAAAAAAAAAAAAAGAACATAGACTGATTCCCTCTGCTCTTAGTTTTCTATTTTCTCTCTTGATGGTTTCACTCACTATCCCAAGTCTACATCAATGCTCAAATTGGACACCAAAGGAAAGGCAACTTCTGTAACAAGAACTCCATCCCTTTTCAGGACTCTAGTCTTGAAAGTCAACTGAACGACCCAATTCACTTAAATAAGAGTAGACTTTTAAAAAGACATCAGTAGATGTTCTGCTATCTATATTAAAGCTACCAAATATTAACTCTTTAAAATGAATTTTCTCTCAGCTAAAAGAACAAACTGAATTCTAATTAGAGCTCTGTCCTACATAGCTGTGTAACTTGGGCAAATAATTTTATCTTTGGCAGCCTTGGTTTCCTCATCTGTAAAAAGAAGACAATGGACTAGATAATCTTTAAGGTCCCAAAAACTTGGCCACCTTTCAAAGATATATGTCATTTTTCAGGTGATGCCAGCTCACTTGTAATCCCTTATTGCAATCATGTTAGTGTCAACTAAAAAGTCCTTCTCTATCGCCCAAGGCAGGAGTGAATATATCCCTAATCTAATATTCTACCCCTGAATAATTGAGGTGATTGTATAATTAACTTTCTCTCAGAAAGCATAATCCTATTTTTTTTTTTACTCCATCATTCTATAAGAACAAAGAAGTATGACAATTTGTCTTACAATGCAGTTCTCTAAATGGATACCCATTCTTTATAAAGTTCATAAGAAGTCAGTACGTGTTTTGTTTGTGGGAAAGATCTGAGAGGAACTGAGAGAGGGTAATAGCTTTTGCATGGAAGGTAACAGCTTCAAAACTTACTGATTCTTATGTCATATCTGACACTGAAAATGCTGACACTGAAAATTCTGTTGTATTTCAGGGGGTCTTCATGAAACCTTGCTAACTTCTGGGTTTTGTCAGAAACAGGATATTAATGTGTCATATACATCTAATTAAAAAAAGAAGCAAAAATAAAAAACTTAGGGCTCTCTACCTCATTGCATTACTGTAGTAAATATTTGGCATGGTAGATAATAGTAAAGTTAGTTTTAACTTATAATATCTAGGAAAAGAACAACATGGTTCATTAATTCTACATACAATCCCCAAATTTAGCAGTTTCAACCATTTATGCAGTCAAATAGATCTGGGGTGGAATCCTGAATGAATCATTTACCAGCTGGGTAGCCTTGGGCAATCTGATTAATCTCTCTGAGTCTCAAGTTTCTTCCGTATAAAGCACAGATTTCTGTCTATGGCATAAAAATGAGATAATATGTATAAAGTGCCTAGAATAGTAAGCACTTAGTAAACAGAAGTTACAACTAAATGTGAACTCCATGAGAGCAGAAACCTTGCCTGTTTGGTTCACCTTTCTATCTCAAGTACATAGATAAGCTGTATAAGTAAAGGATTATTTCTCTGGCCAACAGTTCCAACTTCTTTCCGTGGCCTTGTTACATTGTTTATCAAGTAGAAATCATTTTGTTTGAGTTTCATGCCCTGTAACCTCCTGTGCTCAATAAAACAAGGAATGAACCATCTAAAAGATAAAAATCAGAGGGATAAACTCTGCATAGATCACTGATCCCTGGTAAATTAAAAGTTATGAGCATGAACTGAAGACAACCATGGCTCATGTGGAATAGGAGGATCCCTGATCACAAAATAGGTACCTCTGGAAGCTGTACTAACTACCTTTACAAAGGCCACACCTTAGGTGAGCTTCTGCTTTGGTAAAAGTTTTCTAACAAACAAGCGGATTGCGTTTTAGGGGATTCCTGTGGAGTAGCTGAAATTCAGTCTAGTAGAGGAATAAAACGAAAAGAGGTTCTCGACAATTTTCCCCAAGTCAATCAGTGACCAAATTGAAATTATAACTTACATTGCTTAATTTTCCAATCGTTATTCATTATTGACCATACTTATTTGCTTCCTATATTGAGAAACAATCTGCTTAGTGATATGAAGCAACATTAGAAAACAAGGTATATAACACATGTTCTCAATCTTCCTTCAAGGAATCCTTCCTTCAGGCTGAATTTGCAACATACCGGAAGAAATCTTACAAAGATCGATGATCAAAGCCTGCCCAGGGGTCCTGCTGCCCCAGATGGAGAATCAATTCTGGTTCATTTTCATATGAACCTACTTCTAGTGTAGCAAACAGTAATTGAGGATAAGATTATTCCATCCCAAACTGTACCAAATCTATGCCTAATCGATCATCTCTTATGAAATGAGTCAGTTTACTGTGTCTCCACATATGGCAGACACAAAATACAAAAAGATTCACACTCCAAAACAAAACTACTGAAGTCCAATCTTCCTATAATTACGGAGAATTAATATGGCGATAGGTAAAGCTAAAGCCAATGAAGATATAAGACTTAAAAGCAGAAAAGAGAGGGGTATCTGCCACAGTGGGGGGGATGGAGCGTGTCAAATCATAAATATGGAACCTGGTATTAATTGTTCTAAGTCCTTGATAGCACATGGTATATGACATGAACTCATCCAAATCACAGTGACTACTTTCATCTTTCTCCATTCCCACTCCTGTGAGAAGGAAGACAGCGGGCTCCAGGAAATAGGAGCATAGAGTTTACAAGAAGCATTACCACGGACAGAACTTGGGCTGAAACTTGGGTGTCTTGTTCTTTGCACTCAGGGTTGAATATACCAAGTTATAGAAGAGTTTTCATTTGATTCTAAACCTTCACTTTCATATCAGCTTGCTTGTAGCTCTTGAGATTTTAAGATTCTAAGAGCTAGTCTATCTAAATGCAAACAACAATAATAATAATGGTGTTTCTTTTCTTTACGTGTTAATATTAAGAAAGCATCCTTCTTTATGTTGAGGAAGTCAGGCAAACCATAATCAAGGTCTGTCTGGGCCTGAGGAGAAGCGGACTCCATTCAGAGATTATGGGTTTGCTTCAATTTCCAGAGTATACCAAATAACTTCAGAGGATCACAGAGACCCTAATGCTAGTTCTTCTTGAGAAGTTGATGTTTACATGTGCATAAAATGTATATTAGAAGTATATTAATGCAATTCTATCTCAACAGATTTAATTCTTAAATGCTACATATACTTGTTTAATCTCCCATTTTAAAAGTAGAAAAGGTTAGATTATAACATCAGGTTAGCTCTCTTTGAAGCAGGTAATAATTAAGTTGATTCACTGTTGCAATTACTGTCAAATCCCCTTTAATTACCAGAGATTTTATAGCAGCTTCATTATACGTCTGCTGTAATGCATTGTGGCCCTAAGGAGAAGTGTTGCAGGAAATTCTGCATAGCATGGATAATTCTAACATGCAGTTACAGCTTCCAGCAAAAGCTTCTGCACTAAATTTATCTTTTTTTGACATTTCTCCCTGTTACCCAAGCAGTTAAATGAGGTAACAATAATAAAATACCGACCTAACTTTGAAAGTTACAATTGATTTCTCCATAGATATTAAAAACAAACAAAAAAATAGATGAAGGGATAAATTAGCCTTCCATAATTCCTGAAGAAGCATTAAATTATGTTTAATAATGAATTTAGATTATGGCATTCAAATAGATGTGAGATCTATATCTAAATCACAGGTATACCTCATGTTTCTACTTCTTATGGATATTTCTTAATATGATAAGCAAGACATTATTGCTGAATCCCTAACAGATAATCTTGAAGAGAATTATCAACCACTTTTTATTTCTCAATGATTTTTCAACTAATTTCTGGGAAAAGTAATCATTTAAAATAGGTCATTTTTAAGTTTCCATATCACTGCTTGTTTTCACTGGAAAAATCTTTACAAATCAGAGCCTCTAAATTGAGTAAAGTTCAAAACAGATAACTGAATAATGTCTCTCACAGATCTTTTTTTGACCAAGGAATTTACTCCACAGAATATATTAGATTCAGAAAGAGTTGCAGTGTCAATGACACTATTGGCAGCTGTGTTAACAGTTAAGGGCCTGGCTTTGTACAGCAATACAGTTATTAAATTTCTCCAGAGACCATGACTCATTAATCAAATATTCATACATCTCTGTAAATACACATCGAACAGAGAATACCCTCAGAGCTGAGTATCCCAATACAAGTGCTCTTTCATGTAACACTGACAAAATCCTGAGAACATGCGGTCATGTTTTGCATTTCTAATGCACTATGTACTCTTTAATACTCCATTTCCTAAAAACAGAACACAAATGATCTTACTGATGGCAAGTGTTAGAGGGTTACAATTAAAATTATTCCACTATTGCTTCATACCATCTTTTTTTAAAATGAGGACAGTGAATCAATTCTTCTGTTCTTTGTTTACCATCAAACAAGTAATTTTTTCCCAGGCGGATGAAGAAACCCAGGCCATGCTCCTATTAATACAAGAATTTGTATTAGCATGAAAACAACAAATCACTACTTAAACTAGGGAGGCCAAATAACTTAACATATTAGCAGACATGAACTTGCTATATTTTGCAAAGTCCTCAGTCTGTTTTCTACCACTGGGAGTTTTCCCCCTATTGTACAGTAACAAAAGGTCTTTCTCAATTGTGGTCTCTGGAAAATTGGGGTCTGAAGGCCAGGCAAAGAAGAGAGGGCTCAAACTGTTGCCTCATAAGGCTACTAAGATCAGACTCTTCACCTCAGGGTAAGTAGGATGTATTACTCGAAGAGAAGAGAGAAAAGGAGCATCTTACGAAAACTTCCCATCTATTTTAGCAGTTTCTCAAACAACGGGAATCTGATTCTCAACACCAGTAAAACATAAGCAAATCTGTCAAGTGTCTCTCATCTCTTCTTCAACCTCTTCAAACTGCCTGTGTCTTTATTCCCAGTTTTCCAAAATTCTGGCTACATTAGGTCAACGGTTACCCTTCGACAGTTGGCCCCATTTTCATCCCCATCTAGCCCAGCCTTCCTCCACTCTATGTGCCATTTTCACTAGCGCCTGCTTCTCGGTCCTTTGGAACCTCTAACTCACTACCCTCCAGGGAAAACTAGAACAGCCTTTGGAATCAGGAGAGGTTTAAATCCCAGATCTGCAAATTATCAACGGTGCTAACCTGGCAAGTTACTGTATCTGAAATGTCAGTTTCCTCATCTGTAAAAGATGATAAAAATAACTAATATCCCAGGATCTTTGTGTAGATTAAATGAAATAATGTTTTTTATAAAATACTTGGTAAGTACCCAATAAATGGCAGCTGTTGCAATTGTTATCATCATTGCGATCATTAACCCTCTTTCTCTTCACACTGACTCAAACTTTTCTTTCCCTGACGATACTGATTCCCATCCAAACTCAACCAGCAGAGACTCCTCCTTCTATCTGAATCCCTCCCATTGGGGTGGGGGTGGGGGTGGTGAGGGTGGCTCTGCATTCCCGCTTCCAGGTGCTGCTCTGTCATCATCTCACACCCTCTCCTCCTGATGTGCATCCATCTACTTCAACACTAAAAATGCTCCAGCTCCGGATTTCAGCCTGAACTTCTGCCTTGCCTATCATCCTCACGACCTTCTGTCATTCTGTTTCTCTCACTTCCTCACTTTAAAGCCTTTGGGAGCCTGGTAAAGTCTATGGGCCCATTCTCAATAAAATATTTTAAAATGTAAATGAAATGTACATGGTTACAAAGGGAATAGTTATGAAAATATTTTAAAATTTGATATATAGTAATATATTGGCTTCTTTATCAACACATTAATAAGTCCTAGCAGCAAGTCCTACCATAATTTCAAGGCAGTGTAAATATTTCAAGATAACCGCATTAACCATGGTACGAAAGAGTTATGATTTCTATGAGTTGCAAAGTCCTAGGTACTGCTAATATTACTATACTTTTTTGCCTACATACTTAGTGGAAGGAAATGCTATGTTTTAGTTAGATGTTAATGAAAATAAAGATGTAACTTTTTTCACATCCAAGTTCACAGACCCTTGATTTCTACTCATGGATTCATCAGGTTAAGAACCTCTACATTAAATGACTTACTCTTCCTCAGCCCCACCTAAATTCACTAAGTTCATCCATAGACTCTACAGAATTATATCAAAGTAAAACAGACTCTAAGGATAGGGCTTGAGAAATCATCTTCAATTTTAAATCTTCATGTTTTGCTTTTTGTGTTTTGTTTTGCGGTACGCGGGCCTCTCACTGTTGTGGCCTCTCACGTTGCAGAGCACAGGCTCCGGATGCGCAGGCTCAGTGGCCATGGCTCACGGGCCCAGCCGCTCCACGGCATGTGGGATCTTCCCGGACCGGGGCACGAACCCGCGTCCCCTGCATCGGCAGGCGGACTCTCAACCACTGCGCCACCAGGGAAGCCCAAATCTTCATGTTTTAAAGTGTTAGAACTAAACCCCAGTTCTTCTGACTTCTATACCCTTTGTTTCTTCCTTCATACATCCTTGCTCCTGTGGCTCTCCTCCCAGGCATCTACCTACTTAAGTGTAAATTTCAGCCTGACCCTCAAGATCCTCAGTAATATAGCTTTGACATATGTTTCATTCTTATCACTTATTCTATCCACATCATTGCAGGATGTTTATTATCATCATTCCCTCAATAAATGCCACAGTGCTCCCTGGTCAGTAGAACCACCAAGAGCAGCCACATTCACCTCAGACGTGCCCTATGGGGATAACCCTCCACCCCAACCGCATTTTCATTTAGAAAACATGTCCACAGACCCTGTCTCTGAGTCTTTGTGTTGTTTCCTTATTAGCCCCACTACTTACTTCACCACTGCCTATATACCAGACTTTTAGGGTTCATCTCAACTGACACCTCCTCCATGAAGACATTCCTAACCTCCATAACCAGATGTGAGCTCTCTTTGGAAATCAAATACAATTTTATTTTATAGAATTTCTATCATAATTCTTCTCTTCCCCTACAAAGTGTGACTATCTTTTGGTGTATTTTCCCCACCCTTAAGTAAATTTGTAAGCTTCCTGACAGAAGTGTCACTTTTTTACCTCAAGGTATTCTATAGAGCCTGACAGACACTCAATATTGGAGTGGAATTAAGAAGTTTTAGGGGCTTTGATTTTTTTTCTTTTCTTTTCTAACTCTTGTTCTTCAATGCCAGTTCCAAAAACAAAAAACCTACTCTTAAAGCCTTTTCAAATATTAAGACAGAGATGAATGAAATCTTGACAACCGTTTTAAAGGCTAACACTTATTGAGTACTCACTATGTGCCAGGCATTTTTTAAGTGTTTTTACATGTTTCCTCACTTAATCCTCACAATTGCCCAATGTGATAGTTACTATTATCCATATTTTATAGATGAGATTAAGTTACTTGCTCAAGGCGATGTACATAGCTAGTAAGTGCTAAAAGTCACAATTTGAACAGAGCCAGTCTGACTCTATAGTTTAACCAGTTCATTTATGCCATCTTCACGGTGGAACACTGGAGCTTGACAGGGAAATTAAGTATCTGTTTCTCCCTAAATATAAGGATTCATAATTCTTTCCAAACTAGTAGTATTAAGTGAATATGTAAAGTCTTAGTTTTGAAACACTTGTTCTGGCTGTAATCTAGTGTAACTTGATATGCTCTTTTACAATATGACCATACCTATACGACCTATGTTTTGCATATTTTATTCCTTTGCAAACAAGTATCTTTGGTGTTTGGGGCCAACTCCATACTATGTGGAAATTCAATAACACTTTATGTTTTAAAAATAAAGACTGAAAAAAAAAGAAGAAAAATTTTGCAGAAATTGACAAGCTGAAATTAATATGAAAATACAAGGTGTTCAGAATCGCCAAAATTATCTTGAAAAAGAACAAAGTTAGAGGACTCACACTTCTCAGTTTCAAAATTTACTACAAAGCTATAGTAATCAAGATAGCGTGGTACTGGATAAACAAGGACCTACTGTACAGCACAGAGAACTATATTCAATATCCTATGACAAACCATAATGGAAAAGAATATGAAAAATTGTATAGAGATGTATAACTGAATCACTTTGCTGTACAGCAGAAACTAACACAACACTGTAAATCAACTATACATCATATACATACGGCATGAGGATAAACATATAGATAAATGGAATAGAATTGAGAGTCCAGAAATAAACTCTTACATTTACGGTCAATTAATTTTCAATAAGAATGCCAAGACTATTCAATGGGGAAAGAATAGTCTTTTCAAGAAATAGTGCTGGGACAACTGGACGTCCACATGCAAAACAAGGAATTTGGACACCTATCTCACACCATATACAAAAATCAATTCAAAATGGATTTAAAAACCTAAATGTAAGAGCTAAAACTATAAAACTCTTAGAAAGAAGTACATAAATCTTTGTGATCGTGGATTAAACAATGGTTTCTTAAATATGACACCAAAAGCACAAGCAACCAAATAAAAAATAGAAAATAGATAAACTGGACTTTATTGGTGTTTCAAAGGATACCATCAAGAAAGTAAAAAAATCCACAGAATGGGAGAAAATGTTCTTAAATCATGTATATCTGATAAAGGACTTGTATCCAGAATATGCAAAGAACTCTTATAACTCAATACATATAAAGACAAATAAGCAATTTTAAAACGATCAAAGAACTTGAATACACTCTTCTCCAAAGAAGATATACAAATGGCCACAAGCATATGAAAAGATGCTAAACATCCTTAGTCACTAAGAAAATGCAAATCAAAACCAGAATAATGTACCATTTTACACACATTGGATGGTTAAAATTAAAGACAATAACAAGGGTTGGTGAGGAAGTAGAAAAATTGGAACCTTCATACATTGTTAATGGAATTGCAAAATGGTGCAGCCACTTTGGAAAACAATTTGGCAGTTCCTTAAATAGCTAAACACAGAGCTACCATATGACCAGCAATTCCATTCCTAGGCATATTCCCAGAAGAAAGGAAAATAAATGCCCACATAAAATCATATACACAAGTGTTCATAGAAGTGTTATTCATAATAGCCAAAAAGTAGGAACAACCAAAATACCCATCAACTGATAAATAAACAAAATGTAGTATACCCATCTACTAAAATATTATTCAGTCACAAAAAAGAATGAAGTGCTGATACATGCTACTATGTGGATAAATCTGAAAACATTATGTTAAGTGAAAGGAGTCAGCCACCAAAGGCCACATATGATTCCATGTATATGAAATGTCTGGAATAGGCAAATCCACATGAACAGAAAGTAAATTAGTTAATAGGTACAGGGTTTCTTTTTGGAGTAATGAGACTATTTGGAATTTGAGAGTGGTGATCACTGTATAACTCTGCAAATATTATCTATAACCAATGAACTGTACACTTGAAAAGGGTGAATTACATCTCAATAAAGTTATTTTTTAAAAAAAAATGATACCACTTTATGCCCACTAGGATGACTATAAATCAAAACATTAGACTTTCATATAATCTGATACTCTAAATGACCTTTAATATTATAAAACTTGGACTTTTGAACATCAGCTGACAAAGAAGCACTAGGAGCTCTGAGCTGATGCTGTGTGCCAGCTAATAATACAATCTTTGTGTAGCAGCTTATACAATATTGGATTTTATATTTCATTTCCCCTTATTTTGTAAACATGACAGGAAAATAGAAAAAAGAAAGTGCTAAAACTCACGGTAAGAAATGTAGGTCTCAAATTTCATATAATTAATAAGATAGAAATAATCATCAGCCTCAATGAAATGCTCACTGGACTTTAAGTCAATCAACTGTATGTTTGACTATAAAAGAACAAAATAAAGAACATCTATGAAATGCTAGAACTCTAAGATTATGTCAAGACTATATGATTAAAATAATTTTATAATGTTTTTAATATTTCCATAATATTTTACACTCTCTGGGACAGAGCCTTCCTTAAAATATTGTTTGAAAGCATCTATGGCTCAGTTCCTTCACATTCAGCTGTTTTAAGTGTTTACAGGAACATACTATGTACGAAAATAAGAGTCTCTCTCTAGGTCTCTCTCTCTAGACATGGGCTGGTAGCCACAAAACTGGCCAAGCACAGTGAATCAGGTTTAGGAACCAGATACAAGACACAGGAAAGACTACCATGCAAGTCAGAGAGACAATGTCATTACACAAATCAAAAGCTGAAAGACTGATAAGTGGTGGCTCTCTCCATCAAATAGAATGCAGTTAAAATTTAAAAATAAGAATCAAAATTCAACCTATTAAACACAAAACAGAAGACAATATAGACAAGTGAAAATACTATGTTGAGGTTGCAGAAGTGTAGGGTGGGTTTTTTTCTATGATATCTAGTTAAAGTAACTTGGAAATAACTTAAATATGTATGTGTACCTCTCCATTAAAACTCCCTGATAACTTACTAGATAGAGTCCTAACTATGGACTCTCCTGACCTGCTCCATTATAGGATCATCCAAGTCTCAGGACTCCTCAATTGTCTCCTTAATCCTATATCTAATTCCCCATCTTAGATTCATTAGCTATAATTTGATACAACTGAATTGATCAGAACAGTGCTGTATAAATAGCAAGTAGCTACAAGGATGCCATATTGTACAACTCCAGGAGTGCCATTCACATTACACTGAGAACAGTGCCCCCCTGGAGTTGTGCAACATGGAAGCCACATATCTACCTTTTGGTATCAGTCAGTATTTACTTTCTTCCAATGCCTACATCAAATTTTAAATCATCCCAGGGACTTCCGTGGTGGTCCAGTGGTAAAGAATCTGCCTTCCAATGCAGGGGACGTGAGTTCGATCCCTGGTCGGGGAACTAAGATCCCACATGCCGGCAGGGCAAATAAGCCCGTGCACCACAACTACTGGGCTTGCATACCTCAACAAGAGAGCCCGTGTGCCACAAACTACAGAGCCCACTTGCTCCGGAGCTCACAAACCCTGGAGCCCGCACGCCACAACTAAAGAGAAGCCTGTGCACCACAACTAGAGAGAGGCCCATGCACCACAACAAAAGATCCCACGTGCCACAACTAAGACCCAACGCAGCCAAAAAAAAGAAAGTAATAAATTAAATATTTTAAAAAAATTTTTAAATCATCCCAGCCTTCAAGCCTTTTAAATTCATACTTTTCACCTGTGTCAGTTTGATATGGTGTATTTGCCTAGGCACACTCAAAACTTGCTGTTAATAATTCTCTCATCCTTTTGTTAGCAGACTTCTAACTTTCCTCTCTTTACCTTTCCTGCTTATAAAATAACTTCTTTTAAAACCCATGAATTCCCAATTCTTATTATATTGTCTTAGTATAAAATATAAGTATTATATTTATACTTATTAATTTAATTTTCAATAACATTATAAATGAAAGATAATTCTCTGTAGAATTTTTTGGGGATTCATTCTTGAATGACAGCGATATCTGGACTATTGACTTAAAATAGGGGAAAACTGAGTTTCTAAATTTCTGAAGGAATTGGTTAGAAGGTAGCACAATAATTTTTCTACCTAATACAAACATGTAGTTTGTTTCCATTCTCCTAAAAATAAGATGACATTAACATATATATTTTTAGATATGTTTGCCCTTGGACAATGCTAAATCCTAAGGTTAACAGAATTTTTAATCTTCTAATGTTGTCGTCTCACTAATACAAATTCAATGGAGTTGGTTTAATGTAAAAACAGAAAAATGGATACCTCTGGGAAATTCTTTTGCACAGACTTACACTATAAAGGATCTTTTCATTCAGTCATTCACCAAATGATGACTCTCAAGATTGCCTGCTGGTGGTTAATACATTGACAAAAGGGGATTCAAAGTGTCAAATTTTATGAAGAAGAGAGAAAAGAAACCTTTGCCACCAAAAAGTCACATCAAAAGTTTTTTAAATTCATTTTTGATATGTTAATGGTAAAATCTAGTATCTTAATGATGGAGGATCCTCCTATCAGAACACCCACTTTAGAATCTTGTCTCTTTTTACTTTCTTTTATTCCAGGCTGAAAGAGATCATCCAATAGCTTTATTGACTGAATTTACTGGCTGTCAGAACTTTAAATGAAATCTGTGTTCAAAACAAAGTCTGAAACCTCTATTCTAAATCTAATGATGTAGTTTTGTTGCTGTCTTTCCAGTAAAAGATTAGCACAACTTTTGGCTGGTCCTTGGCTGAAGCTGATTTTTTTATTATTAATAGGCAAAATAAATCCATCAGCCTATCTCTCAATTTTCATGAATGCATGCATTCATTCATACATATTGTTGAATACTTTTTATATGCATATTATTCTAATAATTTCTGATCCTAACCATTTATTCTCAGTCATGGGGATGATTGTATTGTAAGATCTATCTTGTCTGTGCAATATTCTGAGTATTTTCAATATAATGCAATGTAAAGTAAGTTTCTCCCTCCTCTCACCTCAACTTTGTCCAGGTGTAATTTTGTCTCATCCCCAAATATGCTGTGAAAATAACAGAATGCTATCCTGTAATTCTAAGCTTGTATATAATCCTTGTAAGAGAACACTTACAGTCAGTTCTGATTTGTTTGAAGATATGGTGCTCTCATTTGATGTGTTTGTTGTAGAATCCTGTGACTACTGCAGGTGTATAGGAACAACAAATTGCAGTACTTTAGACGAGGGAGCTGCAGTGTATAAAATCAGGCATACCACTGGCTTCTTGTTGTACCTGTACTGCTTTCGCATTCTACGAAAATCAGTACCATACTTAACTTGTCCAGATTTCATCTAGGGTAAAGGAAAATTTTAGATTACTGACTATTTTTTGAATTCAATAAACTATTTTCACCAGGAAATGCCAAACCTGATTTCTCTCATCAGGCATACCAAAGCAATCTATCTGGCCACCCTCTTTCAGTTTTGCATGTAACTCTAAACCTAACAAATAGGCTTCCTGAAGGGAAAAAATCAATGACTTTAAATGATACACAATTTTATGTCTTTATAAGTCACCTTTTCACACTGAAACATGGAAGCTTCATAAAATAAGTTAATACTGGCTTTCAAAGCAACAATATTATTTGCCTTCATTATAAATAAACAGAATTCATTTGAGACAATGATTTTTCAAATGAAAGGATTAAAATAATCCCATTAAAACCAAAACAAAGGCATTTTATGTTCTTACATCTTTATTAAAGTACTTATTTTATAAACCTGGCTCAATAATAACTCATACTTTTATATCACATATTTGCCTTTGAGCAATACATAACACAGTTAAGGCAGATTTACCGTATAGATGGCCTCAGCTTCTAAACACCACTGCACTGATTTATACAAATAGCAAAAATCACATGGGGAGCATCTACTGATACCTTTCCTGGTACTTATCTTTAGATTTTAAAACTGCATAATAAGTAGAGTTTCCATAAAATTTCATTTTTGAGATAGGAAACAAACAATTTTGCCTTTATCTGTTAGATTGGATGTAGTTATTATTAATAACATAAACTTTAAATCTGTAGGGAAAACCAATACTTTACCTTCACTGCTCAGACAAGGCTCAACAGCAAGTAAAATGAGGTGCCATTGTAAAATCATACTGCTAAGTATTACCTTAACTCAAAATTCTGCTTATGTAATTGTATCATATCACAGCTAAAAATTACTATTTAATATATCAAGATACATCCAAAAGCATCCTTTGGTTGCATTAATATCAGGAGGCTTAGGCAGCACTGAAGATTCATTCTCTGCTCTTCTGGTCATTAGTATAATCTGAAGCTTTTGAAACTATTTGGTGATCCTATTTTGGGGCCCAATATCACAAAACCTTCAGGAGAATACTGGACCCAGGTGGAAGAATTTGAAGACTGGAAGACTTGCAGTTAAGGTAGAGTTATCATTAGCAGATCTTAGGGAAACAGGAATGCAGCCAGAATCACTTGATATTTATTAGAAATCAAGATTCACTGAATCATTTCTCTTTCAAAAAAATATCTTTAAAACTTGTATATTTTCAAATGTTCTTTTTTTAAAGAACGTATAAAATTAAGGTATTTGTGAAAATAAACCAGTTTCAAGTATACTTGTTTCTCTTCATTTTGCTTCCTTCAAAGGATTTCTTCTCATCAAGCACAAATGTGCTAATCTTTACAGCAAGACAAACTCTTCTGTGCTAAATCTTTTTAATCTTTTCTTTTCGTCCTCTGAGAAAAGGTCTTCTTCATTGGTTGTAGTAGATGTAAAATCATAGTCTCTGGAATGACCATTTACAAAAGTAAATAAGGGATATTTCTCCTTAGAAGAAATTTTCAGCATCTGTAACAGAAAGAACAGAAGAATCCCTTATTGGATGCAATAGTACACAGTAGGACCACATGATGAAATCTAATGTTTTAGCCCTGAATCTCTCTTGTTAGCTTCTCTCATTTACATTTATCCACTGCTACTGCTTTACTGTTCTGGCTAAAAGACAAAAGTTGATCAGCATTGTATAGTTTATTTATCGCTAAATACCTACTTCCCCATTAGGATTAGACCATCAGAAATTAACTATATTATCATTCCTACCCAAAACCCCCAAAAGTAAAGTCTTTTGGTCACATTTGTTTGAAGGCTTACTAGTGAGTTAAGATTTATCTTCTATTGGTGGTAATAGACAATAAAACAAAATGGTATCACTGATTATGGTAAAATACTGTGAATGACTGTTTAGTACCATAACACAGAAAAAAAAAAAATTAAACTAAGTCAAAAGGTCCATTCTAATCTCACTTCTACAACTTAACTTTGATGTGATCTTTGACAAATCACTCTACCTGAGTATCACCTATAAAACTCGGACAAAGTTATTGAATCTCCTTATCTCAGAGAAATGTTAGGATGACCAAAAGCAATTAAAAGTTATTTTTTAAAATCAAGTTTGGTCTTTTCAAAGATTTCTATATTAAAAAATGTATTTCTGCAATAATCTAGTTAAGATGAAAAACAGTATTCTTCTACACAGTAACAATCCACACTTTACATATTACCTTCTAAAGTTACATTACACAATTTAGAAGTAAAATAAGTAATACCTGGAATTTTGTGAGAACACCAACAACCTTTATATAACCTCTGTCAATTTGGGATTCGTTGACAAGCCAACAACCCATTCTAAACCATTTAAATATTTCTGTTAAACAAAGTCTATTAAAAAATTAAAACAATTTTCATTTTAAGGTGAATAAAAATTTTTGAGTGAAGGATGTTTTTATAGAAATAAACATTTCTATAGGTAACCAGGACGTATAAGAAGGATTCTGAAAAGTTTATGTGAGTTACAAAGAATGCTGAAAAAATATCGATAGTACTTATACATCATTAATAATGATCAATTAAATATAATTTAAGGATAATTTTAGCAGTAAAAACTAAATTCTCTCAAATGTTGATATTCAACTGACGGCTCATCAAATTCTTATATATTACATTTATAGATTCTCTTGGCTAAAATAAATATGTAGCCCTAGGATACAGATACAATGTTAAATTTAAAATATTTCAATGAGACAGTTAATATGAAATCCATTTTCTAATTGAGTGGAAGTGAACCATTTAAAAACAATCAAGTACTTAAAAAACCAGATATGATGAAATATGATTGATC
This sequence comes from Phocoena phocoena, assembly GCF_963924675.1. Taxonomy (NCBI): domain Eukaryota; kingdom Metazoa; phylum Chordata; class Mammalia; order Artiodactyla; family Phocoenidae; genus Phocoena; species Phocoena phocoena. The sequence continues at coordinate 53,874,708 of NC_089219.1, read as the reverse complement.
CTATAATTCATATTGTGCTCCTACTTTTTACACTTCTCAAATTCATTTAACTTACATTCTAAAAATAAAAAAGGTAGAGAGAAGGGCAAAAATGTGGAAATGAAAAGTAAGAGACAGAGGGGGCCGGCATCTGATCAATCATCTTTCACCTCGAGCCAATAGGTGGAATACAGTCCAAAATTGTTACCATTTTATATTCATTTAACATCACTTATAAAAGTCCAGTATCTAACAAGCAGGTATCATTGTATCATTTTCAACTCAACACGCAAAGCTAACATTATCATGTCTTCATCCTTTCTTTCAAAATCAAGACGCCTTTCAAATGCTTTTCAAAGCTCTAAGCACCATATCAAGAATTTTTTAGACTTTTTTTTTTAAGAATAACCATTGATTTGAACTTCTATTAGAAGGGAAAAGTTTAGTTTTCTTTTTTATACTACAAAATAGGATGCACTGTCAAAACATTAAGGTCCCTCCATAATGGATAATATAAAATCTACACAAAGAAAATTCCAAATTAGGTTATCTATATGACTTGGGGTATTATATCAATTGATACAAATAAAGATAATGAAAGACATTTAATAACTTGGGGAAATATTTAATATTTTGTTGTATTTCCGTCTAGACTTTTAAAAGTACATGTTTAAAATTACTTTAACAAAACTGAGATTAAATTTTATATATAGTGTTTATCCTGTTTTTCCTTTAACATTACATAATAAATACTGGGCTACAATCCTGCAGCCTGTGGAATGAAAACCACATTCACAGAAAGATAGACAAAATGAAAAGCAGAGGACTATGTATCAGAGGAGGGAATAAGATAAAACCCCAGAAAAACAACTAAATGAAGTGGATAGAGGTAACCTTCCAGAAAAAGAATTCAGAATAATGATAGTGAACATGGTCCTAGACCTTGGAAAAAGAATGGAGGCAAAGACTGAGAAGATGCAAGAAATGTTTAACAAAGATCTAGAAGAATTAAAGAACAAACAAAACAGAGATGAACAACACAACATCTGAAATCAAAAATATACTAGACAGAATCAATAGCAGAATAACTGAGGTAGAAGAACGGATAAGTGACCTGGAAGACAGAATGGTGGAATTCACTGCCACAGAACAGAATAAAGAAAAAAGAATGAAAAGAAATGAAGACAGCCTAAGAGACCTCTGGGACAACATTAAATGCACTAACATTCACATTATAGGGGTCCCAGAAGAAGAGACAGAGAAAGGACCAGAGAAAATATTTGAAGAGATTATAGTCAAAAACTTCCCTAACATGGGAAAGGAAACAGCCAGCAAGCCCAGGAAGCGCTGAGAGTCCCAGGCAGGATAAACCCAAGGAGAAACACGCCAAGACACATAGTAATCAAATTGACAAAAATTAAACACAAAGTGAATTATTGAAAGCAGCAAGGGAAAAATGACAAATAACATACAATGTAACTCCCATAAGGTTAACAGCTGATTTCTCAGCAGAAACTCTACAAGCCAGAAGGGAGTGGCATGATATATTTAAAGAGAGGGAAGAACCTACAACCGAGATTATTCTACCCAGCAAGGATCTCATTCAGATTCGATGGAGAAATCAAAAGCTTTACAGACAAGCAAAAGTGAAGAGAATTCAGCACCACCAAACCAGCTCTACAACAAACGCTAAAGGAACTTCTCTAAGTGGGAAACACAAGAGAAGAAAAGGACCTACAAAAACAAACCCAAAACAATTAAGAAAATGGTAATAGGAACATACATGTCGATAATTACCTTAAATATGAATGGATTAAATGCTCCAACCAGAAGACACAGTCTTCCTGAATAGATACAAATACAAGACACATATATATGCTGTTTATAGGAGACCCACTGCAGACCTAGGGACACATACAGACTGAAAGTAAAGTGATGAAAAAATTTTCCATGCAAATGGAAATCAAAAGAAAGCTGGAGTAGCAATACTCATATAAGACAAAATAGACTTTAAAATAAAGAATGTTACAAGAGACAAGTAAGGATACTACATAATGACCAAGGGATCAATCCAAGAACATATAACAATTATAAATATATATGCACCCAACATAGGAGCACCTCAATACATAAGGCAAATGCTAACAGCTATAAAAGAGGAAATTGACAGTAACACAGTAATACTGGGGTAACCTAACACCTCACTTACACCAGTGCACAGATCATCCAGACAGAAAATAAATAAGAAAACACAAGCTTTAAATGACACAACAGACCACAGATTTAACTAATATTTATAGGACATTCCATCTGAAAACAGCAGATTACGCTTTCGTCTCAAGTGCGCACAGAACATTCTCCAGGATAGATCACATCTTCGGTCACAAATCAAGCCTTGGTAAATTTAAGAAAATTGAAATCTATCAAGCATCTTTTCCGACCACAATGCTATGAGAATAGAAATAAATTACAGGGAAGAAAACATAAAAAAACACAAACACATGGAGGCTAAACAATACATTACTAAATAATCAAGAGATCACTGAAGAAATCAAAGAGGAAATCAGAAAGTACCTAGAGACAAATGACAATGAAAACACAACGATCCAAAACCTATGGGATGCAGCAAAGGAACTTCTAAGAGGGAAGTTTATAGCAATAAAATCCTACCTCAAGAAACAAGAAAAATTCCAAATAAACAATCTAAACTTACACCTAAAGGAACTAGAGAGAGAAGAACAAACAAAACCCAAAGTCAGCAGAAGGAAAGAAATCATAAAGATCAGAGCAGAAATAAATGAAATAGAAACAAAGAAAACAATAGGAAAGATCAATAAAACTAAAAGCCGGTTCTTTGAGAAGATAAACAAAATTGATAAACATTTAGCCAGACTCATCAAGAAGAGGGAAAGGACTCAAATCAATAAAATTAGAAATGAAAAAGGAGAAGTTACAATGGACCCCAAAGAAATACAAAGCATCTTAAGAGACTACTACAAGCAACTCTATGCCAAAAAAATGGACAACCTGGAAGAAATGGACAAATTTTTAGAAAAGCACAACCTTACCAGACTGAACCAGAAAGAAATAGAAAATATAAACAGGCCAATCACAAGCACTGAAATTGAAACTGTGATTAAAAATGTTCCAACAGGGCTTCCCTGGTGGCACAGTGGTTGAGAGTCCGCCTGCCGGTGCAGGGGACACGGGTTCGTGCCCCGGTCCGGGAAGATCCCACATGCCATGGAGCGGCTGGGCCCATGAGCCATGGCCACTGAGCCTGCGCATCCGGAGCCTGTGCTCCACAACGGGAGAGGCGACAACAGTGAGAGGCCTGTGTACCGCAAAAAGAAAAAAAAAAAAGTTCCAACAAACAAAAGCCCAGGACCAGATGGCTTCACAGGCGAATTCTATCAAACATTTAGAGGAGAGCTAACACCTATGGTTCTCAAACTCTTCCAAAATATAGCAGAGGGAGGAACACTCCCAAACTCATTCTATGAGGTCACCACTACCCTGATACCAAAACTAGACAAAGATGTTACCAAAGAAGAAAACTATAGGCCAATATCACTGATGAATATAGATGCAAAAATCCTCAACAAAATACTAGCAAACATAATCCAACAGCACATTAAAAGGATCATACACCATGATAGTGGGATTTAACCCAGGGATGCAAGGATTCTTCAATATATGCAAATCAATCAATGTGATATAGCTGATTCACTTTGTTATACAGCAGAAACTAACACAACATTGTAAAGCAATTATACTCCAATAGAAATGTTAAAAAAAATCAATGTGATACACCAATATTAATAAACTGAAGAATAAAAACCAAATGATCATCTCAATAAATGCAGAAAAAGCTTTTCACAAAATTCAACACCTATTTATGATTAAAAACTCTCCAGGGAGTGGGCACAGACGGACCCTACCTCAACATAATAAAGTCCATATATTAAAAACCCACAGCAAACACCATTCGCAATGGTGAAAAACTGAAAGCATTTCCTCTAAGATCAGAAACAAGAAAAGGATGTCCACTCTCGCCACTATTATTCAGCACAGTTTTGGAAGTCCTAGCCATGGCAATCAGAGAAGCAAAAGAAATAAAAGGAATACAAATTGGAAAAGAAGAAGTAAAACAGTCATTGTTTGCAGATGACATGATACTATACATAGAGAATCCTAAAGATGTCACCAGAAAACTACTAGAGTTAATCAATGAATTTGGTAAAGTAGCAGAATACAAAATTAATGCACAGAAATCTCTGGCATTCCTATACACTAATGATGAAAAATCTGAAAGTGAAATTAAGAAAACACTCTCATTTACCCCTGCAACAAAATGAATAAAATATCTAGGAATAAACCTACCTAAGGAGACAAAAGACCTGTATGCAGAAAATCATAAGATACTGATGAAAGAAATTAAAGATGATACAAAGAGATGGAGAGATATACCATGTTCTTGGATTGGAAGAATCAACATTGTGAAAATGACTATACTACCCAAAGCAATCTACAGATTCAATGCAATCCCCATCAAACTACCACTGGCATTTTTCACAGATTTGAACAAAAAATTTCACAATTTGTATGAAAACACAAAAAACCCCATATAACCAAAGTAATCTTGAGAAAGAAAAACGGAGCTGGAGGCTCCCTGACTTCAGACTATACTACAAAGCTACAGTAATCAAGACAGTATGGTACTGGCACAAAAACAGAAAGATAGATCAATGGAACAGGATAGAAAGCACAGAGATAAACCCACGCACATATGGTCACCTTATCTTTGATAAAGGAGGCAAGAATATAAAATGGAGAAGAGACAGCCACTTCAATAAGCGGTGCTGGGAAAACTAGACAGCTACATGTAAAAGAATGAACTTAGAACACTCCCTAACACCACACACAAAAATAAACTCAAAATGGATTAAAGACCTAAATGTAAGGCCAGACACTATCACACTCTTAGAGGAAAACACAGGCAGAACACTCTATGACATAAATCACAGCAAGATCCTTTTTGATCCACCTCCTAGAGAAATGGAAATAAAAACAAAACTAAACAAATGGGACCTAATGAAACTTAAAAGCTTTTGCACAGCAAAGGACACCATAAACAAGACAAAAAGACAACCCTCAGAATGTGAGAAAATATTTGCAAATGAAGCAACTGACAAAGGATTAATCTCCCAAATTTAAAAGCAGCTCAATATCAAAAAAACAAACAACCCAATCCAAAAATGGGCAGAAGACCTAAATAGACATTTCTCCAAAGAAGATATACAGATTGCCAACAAACACATGAAAGAATGCTCAACATCATTAATCGTTAGAGAAATGCAAATCAAAACTACAATGAGATATCATCTCACACCAGTCAGAATGGCCATCATCAAAAAATCTACAAACAATACATGCTGGAGAGGGTGTGGAGAAAAAGGAACCCTCTGGCACTGTTGGTGGCAATGTAAATTGATACAGCCACTATGGAGAGCAGTATGGAGGTTCCTTAAAAAACTACAAATAGAACTACCATACGACCCAGCAATCCCACTACTGGGCATATACCCTGAGAAAACCATAATTCAAAAAGAGTCATGCACCACAATGTTCCTTGCAGCTCTATTTACAATAGCCAGGACATGGAATCAACCTAAGTGTCCATCAACAGATGAGTGGATAAAGAAGATGTGGCACATATATACAATGGAATATTACTCAGCCATAAAAGGAAACGAAATTGAGTTATCTGTAGTGAGGTGGATGGACCTAGAGTCTGTCATATAGAATGAAATAAGTCAGAAAGAGAAAAACAAATACTGTATGCTAACATATATATGGAATAATAATAAAAAAAAGGTCATGAAGAACTAGGGGCAAGATAGGAATAAAGACACAGACCTACTGGAGAATGGACTTGAGGATACGAGGCAGGGCAAGGGTAAGGTGGGACAAAGTGAAAGAGTGGCATGGACATATATACACTACCAAATGTAAAATAGATAGCTAGTGGGAGGCAGCCACATAGCACAGGGAGATCAGCTCAGTGCTTTGTGAGCACCTAGAGGGGTGGGATAGGGAGGGTGGGAGGGAGGGAGACACAAGAGGTAAGAGATATGGGGATATATGTATATGTATAACTGATTCACTTTGTTATAAAGCAGAAACCAACAAACCATTGTAAAGCAATTATACTCCAATAAAGATGTTTAAATAAATAAATTAATTAATTAAATAAAATTTAAAAGTCACAGGGATGTATTCTACACCATGGGGAATATAGTCTATAATATTGTAATTACTCTGTATGGTGACAGATGGTAACTAGACTTATCATGGTGATCACTTCATAATGTGTAAAAATATTGAATCACCATGTTGTACAACTGAAACTAGTCTAATATTGTATGTCAATTATAATTCAATATAAAAAGAAAAAACACAATTATTAAAAAAAGAAAGAAAAAAGATTAGAAGGAAATGAATTGTAGTGCTAACCTAAAATGGCAGCATCCTAGGTGAAAGACCTATACACTGAAAACTATAAAACTCTGATAAAGGAAACTGAAGATGATTTAAAGAAATGGAAAGATATCTCATGCTCTTGGATTGAAAGAATTAATATTGTTAAAAGGCTGTACTACTCAAAGCAATCTACAGATTTAATGCAATCCCTATCAAATTATCCAAGACATTTTTCACAGAACCAGAGGAAATAATACTAAAATTTATATGCAACCACAAAAGACCCAGAGTTGCCAAAGCATTCCTGAGGGAAAAGAACAAAGCTGGAGGCAAAACCCTCCCAGACTTCAGACAATACTACAAAGCTACAGTAATCAAAACAGCATGGTATTGGCACAGAAACAGACACATAGATAGATGGAACAGAATAGTGAGCCCAGAAGTAAACCCACACACCTACTGTCAATTAATCTATAACAAAGGAAGCAAGAATATACAATGGAGAAAAGACAATCCCTTCAGCAAGTGGTGCTGGGAAAGATGGACAGCCTCACATAAATCAGTGAAATTAGAACACTCCCTCAAACCATATATACAAAACAAAATCAAAATGTCTTAAAGACCTAAATACAGGACATGACACCATAAAACTCCTAGAAGAGAACACAGACAAAACATTCTTCGACATAAATCATAGCAATATTTTCTTAGATCAGTCTCCCAAGACAAAAGAAATAAAAGCAAAAGTAAACAAACGGGACCTAAACAAACTTATAAGTTTTTGCACAGCAAAGGAAACCATCAACAAAATTAAAAGACAACCCACAGAATGGGAGAAAATATTTGCAAACGATGCACCTGACAAGGGGTTAATATCTAAAATGTACAAACAGCTCATACTACTCAATATCAAATAAAACAAACAACCCAATCAAAAACTGGGGAGAAAACCTAAATAGCTGTTTCTTTAAAGAAGACATGCCGATTGGCCAACAGATATGAAAAGATGTTCAACATCTCTACCTCAATAAATAAATAAACAAACAACAAGGTCCTACTGTACAGCACAGGGAACTATATTCAATATCCTGTGATAAACCATAATGGAAAAGAATACAAAAAAGTATATATATGAACAACTGAGAATATACATGTATAAAAGAATATATATACATATATATGTACAACTGTACAGCAGACATTAATGTAACATTGTAAATCAACTATACTTCAAAAAATTCAATAAATACATGTTTTTAAATGTAGTATACTGTAGTGCTCTCTTTGGCAGCACATATACTAAAATTGGAACGATACAGAGAAGATTACATGGCCCCTGCTCAAGGATGACACGCAAATTTGTAAAGCATTCCATATTTTTCTTATTCAACATAGTTCTGGAAGTTATAGCCACAGCAATCAGAGAAGAAAAGGAAATAAAAGGAATCCAAATTGGAAAAGAAGTAAAGCTGTCACTGTTTGCAGATGACATGATACTATACATAGAGAATCCTAAAGATGCTACCAGAAAACTGCTAGAGCTAATCAATGAATTTGGTAAAGTAGCAGGATACAAAATTAATGCACAGAAATCTCTGGCATTCCTATACACTAATGATGAAAAATCTGAAAGTGAAATCAAGAAAAGACTCCCATTTACCACTGCAACAAAAAGAATAAAATATCTAGGAATAAACCTACCTAAGGAGACAAAAGACCTGTATGCAGAAAATTATAAGACACTGATGAAAGAAATTAAAGATGATACAAAGAGATGGAGAGATATACCATGTTCTTGGATTGGAAGAATCAACATTGTGAAAATGACTCTACTACCCAAAACAATCTACAGATTCAATGCAATCCCTATCGAACTACCACTGGCATTTTTCACAGAACTAGAACAAAAAATTTCATAATTTGTATGAAAACACAAAAGACTCCGAATAGCCAAAGCAATCTTGAGAACGAAAAATGGAGCTGGAGAAATCAGGCTCCCTGACTTCAGACTATACTACAAAGCTACAGTAATCAAGACAGTATGGTACTGGCACAAAAACAGAAAGAGAGATCAATGGAACAGGATAGAAAGCACAGAGATAAACCCACGCACATATGGTCACCTTATCTTTGATAAAGGAGGCAGGAGTGTACAGTGGAGAAAGGACAGCCTCTTCAATAAGTGGTGCTGGGAAAACTGGACAGCTACATGTAAAAGTATGAGATTAGATCACTCCCTAACACCATACACAAAAATAAGCTCAAAATGGATTAAAGACCTAAATGTAAGACCAGAAACTATCAAACTCTTAGAGGAAAACATAGGCAGTACACTCTCCGATATAAATCACAGCAAGATCCTTTTTGACCCACCTCCTAGAGAAATGGAAATAAAAACAAAACTAAACAAATGGGACCTAATGAAACTTCAAAGCTTTTGCACAGCAAAGGACACCATAAACAAGACCAAAAGACAACCCTCAGAATGCAAGAAAATATTTGCAAATGAAGCAACTGACAAAGGATTAATCTCCAAAATTTACAAGCAGCTCATGCAACTCAATATCAAAAAAACAAACAACCCAATCCAAAAATGGGCAGAAGACCTACATAGACATTTCTCCAAAGAAGATATACAGACTGCCAACAAACACATGAAAGAATGCTCAACATCAGTAATCATTAGAGAAATGCAAATCAAAACTACCAATGAGATATCATCTCACACCAGTCAGAATGGCCATCATCAAAAAATCTAGAAACAATAAATGCTGGAGAGGGTGTGGAGAAAAGGGAACACTCTTGCACTGCTGGTGGGAATGTGAATTGATACAGCCACTATGGAGAACAGTATGGAGGTTCCTTAAAAAACTACAAATAGAACTACCATATGACCCAGCAATCCCACTACTGGGCATATACCCTGAGAAAACCATAATTCAAAAAGAGTCATGTACCAAAATGTTCACTGCAGCTCTATTTACAATAGCCCGGAGATGGAAACAACCTAAGTGTCCATCATCAGATGAATGGATAAAAAAGATGTGGCACATATATACAATGGAATATTACTCAGCCATAAAAAGAAATGAAATTGAGCTATTTGTAATGAGGTGGATGGATCTAGAGTCTGTCATACAGAGTGAAGTGAGAAAGAGAAAGACAAATACCATATCCTAACACATATATATGGAATTTAAGAAAAAAAAAATGTCATGAAGAACCTAGGGGTAAGACAGGAATAAAGACACAGACCTACTAGAGAATGGACTTGAGGATATGGGGAGGGGGAAGGGTAAGCTGTGACAAAGCGAGAGAGAGGCATGGACATATATACACTACGAAACGTAAGGTAGATAGCTAGTGGGAAGCAGCCACATAGCACAGGAATATCAGCTCAGTGCTTTGTGACTGCCTGGAGGGGTAAGATAGGGAGGGTGGGAGGGAGGGAGATGCAAGAGGGAGGAGATATGGGAACATATGTATATGTATGACTGATTCACTTTGTTGTAAAGCAGAAACTAACACACCATTGTAAAGCAATTATACTCCAATAAAGATGAAAACAAAAATGTAGTATACTGTAAAATGTACTACTATTTAGCAGTTTAAATGAATAAGCTAGACCAACATGAATAGATATAATCTCCAAGTCACTATCAAATGAAAAAGCAAATTGCAAAAGGATACATAACATTTTTATATGAATATATAATTAATGACAAGTTTAAGAACATACAAAAAAAACAGTGTATGTTGTTTACAGATACATCAAGTATACTAATTTACACTAATTTAGGATAGTGGCTACCACTGGGAAGGAAATAAGGGAATAAGATTGGGGAAGGGTAATACACTTCGATTATATACGTGGGGTATTTTTTTCTCCCTTAAGCTTAGAGGTAGCACATGGCCATTTATTATTCTATCCTCTATATTTCCGTATGCTTGAAAATTTCAAAAACTAATTTAATAAAATGAACATATTGCAAAGTACAAACTTCTTCAGTCTGGCATTCAATACTCTCCACAATATTATTCCAACCTCCTTTTCTAGCCTCATCCTTCACTATTTCCTATAGCAGTGTTTCCCAAGCCTTGGACATTTATATACCTCCTTCCTTATTTTCACTATATATGCCATCCCTATTACAATTAATGAATAATTTTCTTTTCATAATTTTAACCCCAGTAGCCTTGTACAGGTCAATGATAAGTAGGAAACCACATGTTTAATAAGCCAGCTATTCTTTTCTAATATGAATATACATATGTAAGTATCAATATTTGTCCCAGGGTCACTTAAAACATCAAGTATCACACTTTAGGTTGCACTGTCTTATACTAGTGGTTCTCAAATTTGGTGTACAAGATTACTTGTGAAGTTTGTTAGAAATGGAGGCTCCCAGGCCATACCTCTAGGGATTCTGATTTGTGCAATCAGAAGACAAAAAATCGTGCCCTATATATATCCATGGCACCTAACAAATTGGACTATTTGCCATTCTCTAGAGATGCTCTACATTTTTCTTTTCCAATACTTTTCCTCTTGTTATCTCCTCTGCTTGACGTACCCTCCCCCTTCTCCCTTAGCCAACAGAAATTAAGCCTACACTTTAGGGCTCATATTAAATATCACCATCACAATAAAGAACTTTGACTTGGATGCAACATCGCTCTCATTTTAACACTCCTCCTTACCCTATCGATTTATTTCTATTTCTGTATGAATGCTTATCATATTCAATGTAATACATGTCTACTTGTCTTATGCCACCTCCTGAACTATAAATGCTACTTGAGGGCAAAGCCTTGGTCATTTTGTGTTTTCAACATGACAGTTATTCAGATACTTGCTGGACTGAGCTCTGCTAAACACTGAATTAATTTAACAATTTTTATTAACATTTTAAAACTCATGTGGCATAAGCATTAGAATATTCATTCATATAGCATTACAAATTAAACATGAGAACCTGGACTACCTGGGCTCAATTTCAAAATGAGAAAACTGAAAATATCCTATGTAGAAACAAATAATTTAAGATGTTTTAATTTTCAAAGAACAAAATCACAGCTTAACTAAAAATGCTGAATTCAGTTTTTAAGAAGGAAAATTGCTTAACTTACAATCTTCCAAGCAAAAGTAAATGATCAAGTTATTAACTGACAAAGTGAGGTTTTGATACTGCTACCAAAAAGCTATTAACTTAAGAACAACAGTATAATTAAAGCAAAGTTAATTGACTCTGGCAAAATTCTCAGTACTTCCATATTATATTTCAACATGGTTTCTCATTGCTTTAATACTGCATATTACTTAGATGCATCAAGAGCAATAACTTCTAAGTAGTTTTCCAGTATAAAAACTATTAGTATAAAACCACAAAACTATCTGTTTTTAATCAGAAAATATCAACATGCAACTCATTTATGAATATTGTTTTTCTCAATTTGGTAACAGTAATTTGGGCTTTTTTCTATTCCAGAGGTAGACTACATCACTGCTCTAAATATACTTATTTCAACCTAGATAAAAAATAAACTAATGGAAACATAAGTGGGACTTTTTAATGGAAAATGTTCATCAACACCAATCTATATTACCATATATCTGTATTTGTATATTTTAGCACGTACATGATACTTCATAAAGCCAGAGAATTGTCAAACTAAAATATACAAATGTATATACTAATTTCAAGTAATAAAAGAGGGGAAAATGGAGAAAACATATTTTCTTATGTTCACTTGGCCTTTCAGGTTGAAAAGAAGAATGAAAAGATGACAACTGTGAGAAATGAGGAATAAGAAAAGGTTCTCACATATCTCATTTTCTCCTCTCCTCATTCATTTTTCTGTCATGTTCCTGTTAAATTTCCTCTTTTACATGGCAGGTCAAGTAAACTAAACCTAACTTAAATGAAACTTTTTTTTTTCATTGTATTTTTACATTATAAAACTAAAATTTCAACCCACTATGTCTATTTTCCTGAATAAAATTAATCGGAAGTAAAGCAGTAATAAGGTATACATATTACAACTGAGCTCAAGTTAAGAATTCCCAAAAATGATTCTAGTTTTAGTTTTACTTACAATAAAAAATGATAACCTATAATATTGATACTAATAAAGAGAGCCATCCAATTAGGCTTACTTCCTAAATAAGTAATTTTTTTACTTTCTAAAGTACTAAATATAGACAGAGTTTATGGCCCTATAAATGTTTTAGCAGTACTCAAGGGCCAGAAAAATGCAGAAGTTTAAAGGTAATAAGAGGAGTTAAATAAACCTATTTCCAAGATCCTATAAGTAGAATAGATCAAATTAAACAAGTTTATTGGAAGGTAACAATACAGCTCATTTGATAAAACAGTTCTGAGAAATCCAAAAACACCATTTCTCTTTACAAAAATCAAAACACTTGGACTAACAAGAAATAATGCACAATTTGGCTTGATCAAATACTTCATTAATTTTTTTTCTACCCCCTAAGGTATTGATTGCCCTTTTAAAATCCTCTTCAAATAAAATATAACCTAATTGCTTGCACATGGCGAGTTTGCAGAGATTTTTATTTCAACAGTGCCACCTAGTGGAGCAATCAATACTTTCAATTGGTCACTAAGTGATTTCATCATCCTCAAAAGCTAGGAATCCCCAAATAGTTGTATTTTCTGGTTCAAAATATTCTTAATAATATTAACATTCAAGGGGAAATTTTATAAACGAATCATTATATATTTTTATCTTCTGATAGGCTACCTCTAATAAAAATTAGATCATTTACAAATATTATTATAATATTTAAAATAAAAGTACCTTAGTGATTTCTTCAGAAGCTCGTTTGAAGTCCTGAACATTTCGACAGTAAAATCCTATTGTACAGCTAGGATCCATTTTTCGAAATGACATCTTTTTGGGAGAAGGGCAGTGGAATGTCTGTAATTTTAAAAGTTCTTTAGGATTAATTTAGTTTTATTTGATGGACTTAAGTATACAAAAATATTACTTAATTTAAAATTTGCTATCTAGCGTTCCTCCAAACTACAAACATGCTTTCAAATGGTGTTTTAGTCTCTCCTCTGAAGATGATCCCTCCCAATCTCCAAAGCTGTAAAACGTAAGCACCAACATTGTGTATATTCAATTCACCAGATCTCCACCTTATGCAACATTAGTGCCATTCTGCAAAAGAAAGGAAGTGTGTCAAAGTGGTGTGCATTTCTAACACTTGCAGAAGGGAAGAAAAATGTGTCTCTGACAAAGACACGAATAAGCTAGTACAAGGTTTAGAATCAAGTTAGCTATTTCTAAGAAAGTGTAATTAAGTCTGTTTGGTTAGAGATTTTTTAAGTGTTTATAAACCTTTGAATAAGAATATGAAGACTTTGTAAACAAATACGCTGGTTCATGAAAATGTTCCATAATGATATAAAAAGAGATCAACATGAGAGTTTTAGCAATTGACACAATTAGCACATAATTACACATTCTCCCAACCCATTCTTCTACTGAGCTTTACCTCAAGTTCTTGTTCAGTCCCACACAGGATATTTGTTCAAAAGATTTTTTTTTTGAACTGCGTGAATGCTCAGACACTTGTCCTTAAAAATTACTGATGCTACCAAATCTTTTTTTGTATGTATAAAAAAAAGTTTATGTTAAAAAGGAGGGCCAGGCCTTCCCTGGTGGCACAGTGGTTGCGAGTCCGCCTGCCGATGCAGGGGACGTGGGTTTGTGCCCCGGTCTGGGAAGATCCCACATGCCGTGGAGCGGCTGGGCCCGTGAGCCATGACCGCTGAGCCTGCGCGTCCGGAGCCTGTGCTCCGCCACGGGAGAGGCCACAACAGTGAGAGGCCCGTGTACCGCAAAAAAAAGAAAAAGAAGGGCCAAAAAAATATATATATATATTCATATTTGCTTATATTTGCGTAAAGATATCAAAAATTAACAAGTTTAAGGAGAGGAAGAAAACTGGGCAGATGGGAGACAGGTATGGGAAATTCTTCATTGCACATTTTATATTTCTGAATTAAAGAAGAAGCTCAAGAAATAATCTAGGCTGGATATGAACCCATATACTTAAAATTTCCCTACATTTAATGCCTGAAACTAAGGGATTTCAACTTGAAACTATCTATTAAAACACAGAAAAATATAGGCTTTCATATTTATGTTCATGGTGAATCAGTCAAAATCACTCTTTTCTCTCCCTTTACATACATCCTAGTTATCCAATTAATATCCCATATTATCATCAGAGGATATGCAAAATGAATACATTCCAAGCTGGTTTTTTTTCCCTTACGGATAGTTCAGTCACATACTAGATTCAAATCCAACATCATGCTAGTAAGCATAGACCAAACAAATGTGTTTTCAAAACTATGACTTCTATGAAATGCTTAGCTAACACTTACTTTACAGTGAGATCCAACCTAGCTAAACTGGAACGTCCAGTGTTCTAATCAACACAAGTATTGTCTTAGTTGGACTTTTTCTAACATTGTTTTACCTGTTTTATTTATAAAGAGATATTAAAAACAGATCTGGAAAGGCATAGAAGAGCTAGGTAAACTTGTTAGTTAACAATATACACAAGTATTATTGTTTAAGGCTCAGACAGTTCCAGGTCACAGTTACAATAAAGTTATTCTACATACAAGGTATCTAACAATAGTCATTTGCCCAACTCCTTCCAAAGCCAATAATAAGGAATGTTTATTTAGTTTTTGCTACTTGGAGATAAGAAAGAAGAACCAAAAGTCTGTACGGTCAAACAAAGTATTTTTTTAACCTGTCTACATGGGTGCCCTAAATTATATTAAAGTATTGATTCAAGTTTTCATGTAAGAACCACTGAGACTAAACCGGAATAGGCTTAGTGCTATTTCACTGTATTGCCTCAATCATCAGAGATAATAATGACAAACACTAGTTAATCATAGTTGTTTTGATACCTACAAAGAACTTTGAAATTATTCACCAAAACACAGATATAAATCTCTGATGACTGAAAAGTGAAATTGTTATTGGGTGTTCCTACATGAGTACTAGGACTCATATTACAGAGAGGCATTTTATACCATTTAAATTATAATCTTTTGTTCACCCAAGAAGATTCTGAAACAAACCAACATTAATTTATAATTCAGAATCATTTCTGTTTACTGTAAAACAAGTTAGACTTTAAAATATTTTCCCAAGTGGCATTACATAGCTATGTTCACTTTGTGATAATTATCTGAGCTATGCACTTAGATTTCTTTTTTAATTTTTAAAATTCTGATGACTGCTAAGAGTAGCAGCTTCTACTTCACAAACACATTTTAGCAAGTATCACTAGATACACTTCTGTGACAATAAAATATATTTCTGAAAAAACTGGCCAGAGTGAGTCAATTCCCATTTATTTCATTTTTCAACACACTGTTTATTCACTGCCTAAACAAACAGTTAGATATCAGGCACCTACTAAATCCTAGGCCTGTTCTAGGCTTATTATATGGAATAGTGGATTCTATTACCTAAACATACAAATAATACTGAAACAAATACTTTTAGGTGTAGCTGTGTTATTCTGGTGATTTAGATAAAGCTTCCTAAGATAACTAATTAGAGAATACATCCTTACTAAAAAACACCTCCTACAAACTGCAGTTCACATGTGTAATTCATAAAGCGTACATCTTTCACCGATGAATTCACTCATCTATCTACATAATCACATCACATCATTCTAATAGCTTTAATGCCACTATTCTCTGAACTTACTAGGATATATTAAAATAGTCACCACTGTATAAACCTCCTAAAACCTGAAACTTGGAATTGGGGGCCCAGGAATCAGAAGAGACTAACATATCTATAATAAGGTTTTTCTTACCTTATTAATAGAATATTAATATTAAGGTAATACAATATTACCTTAATAATAGAATAGATTCAGTATTTGTAAAGAGATAGAATCAGTCATTCTGAAAGTATATCATAAATAGCATGAAGCAATAGTCTCTGGTTTAAGAAATTTTAACTTATTAAATATATACACACACATACATGCATGTATACACACACACACTTCATAAATATGTATAAGCAAATGTATATCCACTAGTCCTCTCATCCCAACAACTGACACTCTGCCCTGTCCTAGCCACTAACAATGTGAACCCACAGTTCAACAGACCCTCACTGCTAAAGCTCATCTTAAACCCACTTTCTTGGTGTCCCAATATATAAGAAATAAATGCTTCTGTGCGTTCAAGAAGTTACCTAATTTCACCAAATTTTACTTTACAAAGTCTCTTAAAATCAATTCTTCTTTTCCATTCTCACTTTCACCCCACTTCAAGCTTTTACTGAACTGCTGAAGTGTTGCAACAGTCTCCCAATAATGAGCTGCGACCTTCCTAATATTGACTGTGTAGACATAACCAGGATATTCACTGACCTGGCATCTTTGTAGAGTCTCTCAAAATATCAGAAGAATAGTCTCTTTCTACTGGTCAAAATAACCAACACTAATAATCTTTTAATTTGCCTATTTTAGATAATCCTAGAATACTGTGAACTAGTTTCCATCTGAATCTCAAGTATTTACTTTTTTAAGGAGTCAGTTTGACACAGACACACTGGAAACGTAACTTAGACATAGGAATCAGTGCCACAAGACCACAACGCAGCAGCAAAAGAATTACAGTGTGGTTCACGTAGCACAATTCTATGTGCCTCCTCCCACAGTATCCATCAGCCAACTAGAAATATTTATTAAAGCTTACATGCAAAATATTATGAAGGAAGGAAGTAGAAAGCAAAGCTGATTCTGGCCTCAAGACGCTTGTACTTTAGTTGAGGTAACAGTCTACAAAAAATGCTAGGCTGTTTTATAATGTATCTTTTAAAACCAGTTTTTAATCTTGTGGTTTATCCATTTTCATAATCTACCCCCTAAATACTTATTAGGTATTAATATTAGCTAGCAAGCTATTACTAAAACAAAGTACTAAACCACACTTCCATCTTGTCAAGCCCTTGAGAATTAGTGATCCATGCCACTCAAGTGATTATTTTAAAAGCCTGTAAAAGCATCACCTGGGAAAACAAGAACCAAAACCACGTAATAATAACATGTCTCACTTATGCACTCTCAAAATTTTCTGAATTAAAATGCTGCACATGGGGCTTCCCTGGTGGCGCAGTGGTTGAGAGTCCGCCTGCCAATGCAGGGGACACGGGTTCGTGCCCCGGTCTGGGAAGATCCCACATGCCGTGGAGTGGCTGGGCCCGTGAGCCATGGCCGCTGAGCCTGCATGTCCAGAGCCTGCGCTCCGCAACAGCAGAGACCACAACAGTGACGGGCTCGCGTACCGCCAAAAAAAAAAAAAAAAAAAAAAAAAAGTGCTGCACATGTATAACTGATTCACTTTGCTGTATACCTGAAACTAACACAACATTGTAAACCAACTATAATGCAATAAAAAAAATTTTTTTAAATGCTGGATCAGAAAATGATTAACATAAATGAAAAGAAGACTAAGAAATCAAAGCTAAAACAAATATTAGAAACCCAATTAATACTCGTGAAAACTTAACTAGAGGCTAAGACTTAATTACTATAATTAAAGCAAAATAATTTTGCAGGCTCCTTCAATCACTTTGTCACTCTAACCCAACTCCATCATCTTCTTTATTTTTCTTTTTTTCTCCCTTTTTTTTTAAACATACCTAACATTTTAAATTCTTCAGTACTATTCATCTGTATATGTACAAAGTTACTTGGAGGCTTGATAATTTATTTTGGTAGGGCTAGGGTATCTAACAAGTTAGAGACAAAGATAAATGAAGAAGAAAGTGTATTGTAAATTAAAATTCAGCAACGAATTATTTAACCTTTGACCGTTGTATGTATTATGGTTTTATAAATTAGTAAAATATTTATTATTAACTTGTAACTGTGATACCATAAAAGCGTAGCTGCCTAGCACATCTCTAAATAATTAGAATTTGCTTCATATGGTAAGAAAACAGTACCAGCTCTTTATCCACAGTACCTCAAGAGGGAAATCCTTTATGCTGACATCTACAAAAGATTGGCAGTAATGAGGATCCATGTAAATCAAACTGTCATCTACAAGGACAAAACAGAAGACAAGTAATTCAAAAAACACCTTATTATTACACTGCTTACAATCCAATTTCTATGTAGAATAGCTGAAAAAAATCTGGGAGTAACAGCTTGCCAGACTGATATTCATTGACTGAAACATAGGTTTGCACAGGACAGATTAACTTTTGCATAATCAAATATGCTTGTATAAGCAGAATTTTTATAAAGTGATGAGACTGTCATTTAATTTTTGGTGATAAAATTACTTTCACAAACACACAATTATATTCTACAGTTTGCATATGAAAAATGTATTGCACTACTTTATGCTGACAGGAAGAACATATTGCTTGTCATTTTATCATCAACTAGCACCACTAAAACTGGTAAAAGGTAAATATATAAATAGCAACTGCCAGAATGTGGCAGCAATGTCTTCTAAAGTTTAGTAAAACCAATAAATTATGCCTTGTTTGTGCAATAACAGAAATTAAATATACATTTTACAGAATCCAATTATGTTGTGGACCAAATGACAAATGAACGGCTATGGTAGGACTGATGAATTTATAAAGTACTCATTTTGCTCCGTTAATCATCCTGTTTCTAGATGATCCTATATTAACTTTCCAACTTTTAAAAGAAAACAGAGAAGAAATATATTTTACTAAATCACTAACCTTGAAATCCAGCAAAGTAATATGACTGTTTAGGTTTGCCACCAACAATACCCACACAATATTCAAGGCTTAAAATACCCTGCCAAAATAAATTAATTCAGATTTAGAGTCAAGAGACAAATGATAATTATTCAAAACAACCAAATTTGTATTACTAATAGTAGCAGTAGTTCCCAAATTTTTCACCACCAGTTTTATTTTTATTACATTTTCCCCATGTTCTGAAATCCTTTTGTCCACCAAACTATCTTCCATTTTCTTTAAACCATTCAACAACATTAAACAATTATTATGTGCCAGTTATAGAGATAAACAACATTAACCATGGAAAGGCAATAAAAATGCCTGCTAAAGTAAAAACACTTGGCCTTTCAGTTAGCTGGTGCAGCCTTGCTGTGATCAATGTAGTATTTTCATCAGGCTTTTTGAAATGCTAGAAATAATTATTGGACATTGTCACTGTTTTCACTGAAACCTGAGTCTTAGAATCACAAACTAAAAACCATTTTTAATCAATGGCATTCATGACAAAATTTTTACGCTACTTCATTTGGAATAAATATAGAGACTAATGAAAACAATTTAATCCAAGGAAAATAATAATTATTACTGTATTTAAACTCAGTTTATTTTACTAATCATAAAATATCAGTGGTACTTCAATAAATTGTTTAATATTTCCCTCAGCATCTATTCTAAGAAGAACTCTATTTAAGCTCGGCCAAGTAATTCTATACTTAAAAAAAAAACATGTCCATGGAGTGGAATCAATTAAAAACATGTCCAGGGCTTCCCTGGTGGCTCAGGTGGCTTGGGGGTCCGCCTGCCGATGCAGGGGGCGCGGGTTCGTGCCCTAGTCTGGGAGGATCCCGCGTGCCGCGTAGCGGCTGGGCCCATGGGCCGTGGCCGCTGGGCCTGCGCGTCCGGAGCCTGTGCTCTGCAGCAGGAGAGGCCGCAGCTGTGAGAGGCCCACGTACCGCAAAAAAAAAAAAAGTCCAGTGGAATCAATCAATATCCTATCAATAGTTTCTACATTAATTTTAGCATATATTATGTTAGAAAACACTAGTAATGATAAAGTATATGTTATAAAACCCCAAAATATTAAACAATAAACTTTCCTTCTCTTAAGTGAGAGGATGTTTCAAAATCTAGAAGATACAAAAATACTGTATGAACAAATGTTTTTTTCCCTTAACAAGTAAACAAACCACAGTTTTGTTTAAACTTAATTACTTTCTTAAAAATAATATGTGGTGGTTATTGAAAAAACACACACAGAAATTTCCCAAAACCCCAACACTCATCATTATTAACATTTAGGAGGATACCTTCTTGACATCTGTCTATATTACATATATTCACATATAGGCTTATAAATACAATGTTATATATATGGCACCATACAACATATGCTATTGTAACTTTCGTCATTCATTATCTCATAAACATCTTTTCCTATCAATAAATATAGATCTATATTATAATATTTAATGGCTGTAAATTTTGTATATTTTCAGTCTTGTGAAAATATCATAGAGGTTTTTTTGGAAAGGAGAACTGCACTGAAGAAATTACAGAAACAGAGAAGGCATATAAAGTTAAAATTTTAGAGCTAACTAAAAAATAAATTAAGATGAAATTATACCAAAAAACTTGATAATAATAGTTATTATTATTCTATTGTTATTATCATTCTATTAACAGTTCTATTATTCTATTGCTTTCCCCCTAAATAAAAATCCTTAACTCAATTAGAGAGTGCCTTACTTTAATCTGAGGCAACCTGATCAGCTGAAATACAATGTTTCTGATACAGGGACCCATGAGGAAGTGAAAGTTCTAAGTCCCTCATAGCCAAGAAAAAAAAGAAAAAATACATATATGTATAGCAAGAATCATCACAGACTCTCTTCAGAAAAAGAATGATTTCAGGTAATGGAAGAAAGACTTTGGTTCTTGACACCTATATTTCCTTTTCAACAGATTAGAGCAGATTTAGCAATAAACACTTATAAGTAGATTAGGAGCTAAAATGCCATTACATATAAGAAGCTGTATCTTTGGAAACCTGAAACACTTTTCAGTTCTAAAAAAGCTTTTTCACAGTTATCTAGTGGTGAGAATTGATTGAGCTGTATCCATGAAGCAATAAATAAGACTGAAGTAATCAGTCAAAAAGGAAAGTCCTAATTTGTCTTGCTGAAGAAAGAGAACATATTGGATTTTCCTCATTCCAGGTCCTTTTAAAAATAAATAAATAAGTAAACTTCCTGTGGTAAGAGCTGATAAAGCACCACACCAAATTTCTTTCTCCTCACAGAATGCAGCAGGAGATGGTAACCATCTCTGAAATACTGTGGAATTACCTCAATCAATATATTTTAAAACTAGAATTGAATGGTGAATTTTAGAGAGTATAATGCACAATGGCTTGGCAGGAAAAAATACAGCTGCTGACAAAGGAGGAGAAAGAAGAAGTGTAGTGGGGGGCAGTGGGCGGGGCAGTGATGGAGGTACAGGAGGAGGTGGAGGAGGAGGAGAAGAAAAGGGACCAGAAATGGAAGAGAGGGCTTCCCTGGTGGCGCAGTGGTTGAGAGTCTGCCTGCCAATGCAGGGGACACGGGTTCAAGCCCTGGTCTGGGAAGATCCCACATGCCACGGAGCAGCTGGGCCCGTGAGCTACAAATACTGAGCTCTGCGCGTCTGGAGCCTGTGCTCCGCAGCAAGAGAGGCCGCGACAGTGAGAGGCCCGCGCACCGCGATGAAGAGTGGCCCTCGCTTGCCACAACTAGAGAAAGCCCTCGCACAGAAACGAAGACCCAACACAGCCAAAAATAAATAAATGAATAAATAAATTTAAAAAAAAAAAAAAAAAAAAAAAAAAAACTTTAAAAAAAAAAGAAATGGAAGAGAAAGATTACTTTTCTTTTAGGGCTATTAGACACACTATTTTTTCACTGCTAACTGAATGACTCTTTACATGCTCTCCTTTTGGCTTCTGACCCAACCACGCCCTGACCAAGCACAACATAACACTACTTCACTCAGCCATTTCAGCCATTTTTACCTGAGAGTTGAAAATTTTAAATGTATTAGTAGTCACTACTCTAAAAGGGGACTGTAGCATAAATTAAATAAGTAGAAGCTCAAAGAAATGTTACATTTCAGAGAGTCCATAGTT
The DNA here is from genome assembly GCF_963924675.1 of Phocoena phocoena. Classification (NCBI taxonomy): domain Eukaryota; kingdom Metazoa; phylum Chordata; class Mammalia; order Artiodactyla; family Phocoenidae; genus Phocoena; species Phocoena phocoena. Next base: position 53,852,270 of record NC_089219.1, on the reverse strand, counting down.
TAGAGGAAAATATGAAAAACAACAAAAGTTCTGGTCTCTGTCACCAGTTTGTTATCCGAATTTGAACATATCACTTAACGTCTGTCATTTCTGTTTTATAAAGACAATCCAGTTTCTAGCTAGTATGAGGGTAAAATGAGATAAATCTGTATTAAAAGTGTTATACAAATATGAGAGTTAACAAATATTTGCTGAGCAGCTCCTATATGCTAGGTACTAAGGATCACTTTAACAGCTAACCATGGTTTGTTTCACTACAATGTAGACTCCAATGAATCACTCATCTGATAACTTTTATCAATACCACCAAACAGCAAAGCCCTCAGCCAGATGAAGCATGCCTCAAAGCTATCTGCAGTCCATTTCACCAGGAGTGGGGGTTTGGCAAAAGAGTCAGTTCCGAGACTGCCTCAATTTCTGATCTTCTCATGGTAGTAGAGAAGGCAGGGGAATTCATTTCAGATTTGGTTACAACCAACAGAGACACGACAACATGCGAGAAGTCTCGAAACCCTCAGTGGATTCACTAGATGAAATGGTTTATATCTTCTCACATTCCACCAATAATTCTACTAAAGAGTCCACATGTTAGAAATCAAAACCCCACTTTTATCTAGGGTGTGTATATGTTATTGGTTATAGTACTGGTATTATTAGTAACAAGTATGCCTGCAACAGTTTAGTAACGATTAGGAAAAGCCAATATACCAGCTAGAAGACTTCCATATACCACATATTGAAAATAACTGCTCTAGGTTTTTAGAATTGGTACAATCTAGAGCGAGGATATATGTTTTACCTATATACAAAGGGACCACAATATGGGGTTAATGCTTCATGTGGGGAACAAATCTAAACTTTATTTCAAGATTACTATATGCCATAACACTCCATTCAAAGAGGAATTTTATCTCTGGTCTTGATTTTATTAAAACTATGAAAATAATATAAATACTGTACTCTCAACTAGAAACTAAGTATTTCAAAAGTTAAAGTTTGGTGACAAGATAACCTAATTAGTCAGGTTCTTTTGGAAAAAAGAATTATGTGTTCTGAAATAGAACAGATTTTTAACTGGTTAATATGAAGAAAACAAAGTTGAAAGCTCCCCATACTATCTTCATCATTTTGGTCTATGTAAGTAAGTATTCTACATACTGATGGACCTTATAGAAGCACAGGAAACAAACTAACAGATAATGCAGCAGCAATAAAAAAAAAACTCATTTTGTTTCAATAATTACCTAGATATAGTTTAATGTGGGTTTTATGAATAAACAAAGGTACATACTTTTAAAAATCACAAATAAGGATGATGGGAACTGTAGACATATTTCAGACTCTGATTATTGCTGCACTGTCTCCCCCTGATTAGCTGCAAAGATTAAAAGCCTTTTTATTTTGTCATAGAACACCTTACTCTTCAAATCACATCTGATCTTGTAATACTGAAATTTAAGATCTCTAATGTCAAACTTTACAATCTACAACTATAAAATCATCACTACCCATTTCATAGAAAAAAGATTGCAAACCTTCTCTATTTTTCATATCAGCCAGCATTGCCTTCAAAAAATTTCAGCTCTTATTTCATACCTTTACAAAATCTAAATAGTCGGCATTGGTTCTTTCTCCACCAAGTCTAACAGGAACTAGAATAATAACAGCTTTGTCATCTGTATTATCAGAGGCCATGGAAGTGCACTGTTTATCAATTACATCAGAACTGTAAACTGAGAAAAACACAATTAATATGTATTAAATTTTATAAAAATGATTTTCAGAAACATTTGTACCCTAATTTCCCCCCCACAATGGCCAGTCATATGATCTCTGACATCACTAACAAGGTCTCAATGAGTTAAAAAATACCTACCTCATTTATGCATTCAATAGATATTTATCAAATAACTACTATATGGCACTGGGTCCTCAGCAGTGAGCAAAATGGAGAAAAACCCCTGCCCTCACAAGGCATACCATCTAACAGGGAAGTAGACAATAAATAAGTAAAACATAATATATGTCAGATGATGATAGGTGCTTTCAAGAAAAACAAGGGAGAAAAAGATGGATAAGAAATGTAGAGAAGGGGTGCAATTTAAAATAGGGTGGTAGGGAAGTCAAGACTTAAAGAAAGAAAGAAACCAAGAAATGCAGATACCTGGGGGGAAGAGATTTCACATAGAAAGATCAGCAAGTGCAAATGTCTTAAAGCAGAAGCGTTGCCAGCTTGTTCCAGGAACAAGAGAGCAGTGCCTCTGCAGGGAAGTGAGCAAGGAGTACAATAGCAGAAAATGAGGTTAGGAGATAAAGTTACAGATGGGGAGAGAACGAAGACAGATTGTGGGAAATCTTAAAAGCCATTAATAAAGAATTCAGTCTTTGAGTGAGATGGGAAGCCGCTGAAGAGTTTTTTAGGAAAGGAATGTCCTGCTCTGATTTATACTTTACCAGTCTGGTTCCTGTGTTAACAGATTGCACCTCTGCAGCAAGGGCTGAAGCATAGAGAAGTTAGAAAGCCACTGCTGGAACCCAGCAAGAGATGATGGTGGCTTGAACAAAGGCAGTATTGTCAAGATATGGAACGGTCATGGGATGATCATGTGCAGGTAGTGAAAACTGATCAGTTGAAAATGAAGAACTCCTTAATATATTAAATGTAAGATGTGAGAGGAAAAAAGGAGTCATAGATGATTTGAGTGGTTTTCATATAAGCAAACAGAGTAGGCGGGCTGCCATTTACAAAGACATAGAAGACTGTAGGAAGGGAAAATATAGAAAGGAGGAGTGGGAATTCAGTTTCAGACACGCCAAGTTTGAGATATCTATTAGACATGCAAGCAGGGAGGATAAGTAGGCAGGTAAGGACATAAAAGCCTGCATTTGGGGACAGGTCTGGGATGGAGCTATAAATTTGGGAATTGACAGGACCCAGACGGTACTGTAAAGCTATGAGACTGGGTAAATCCAAATCTGTATACACAGAAAAAAAAGTTGAGATCTAAAGACGTAGCACAACACACCAAGTACTTTAGAGATAGGGGGATAAGGAAGAATCCATACAGGAGACCGTGAAGGAGCAGACACAATGGTAAAAGGAAAACCTGAAGAGTAGTGTTCTGGAAAGTAAGTAAACAAAACATTACAAGGAGTGGGGGAGAAGTCAACAGTGTCAAATGCTGCTGACAGATTGTGAGGAAAAGACTGAGAAGTGACAACTGGATTTAGTGAGATTAAATTATTGACAAGAGTAGTTTTGGTAGAGTGATGGGTATGAGAGCCTAAGTGGATAGTTCAAGAGAAAATGGGTGGAGTTGGTAGAAGCAAATACAGACAAAACTTTATTTTGTTTTGTTCAACAAAAAAAATAGTTTTATTCAAAACTTACTTTACACCCATACTCCCTGTCAGCAAACTCTTTTACTCTTCCACAGTTAGCTGATTAACAAATTCTGCCACTGCTGTCCCAGTTCTTCCCTAAATTCCAAATTGAGATTATGAGCTATCATAGTCTCCTGTTCACCTGCTTCCCTATCCCCCATAGTCAGTCTAAACCGAAGCCACAAAAATGGAAAAACAGTTCTTTCCATGTTTCAATTCTGTCATCTTATTTTTGCTAAACTACTCAGTAAAGCCTTCTAATTATAAACCTTTAAATTCTCTCACTTTTCTGAGGCAGTACACACATGACCATCCCTATCTTCCACTTTCCACTAGTAATAGTATTTCCACTAGCATATACAACAAGTTCTTCCTTATCAAATGCTTCTTACCCTTCAGTCCAGTTCAACACACATTGATTGACGGCCAACTATTTATTGAAGTTTTCTATGCCAGAGAAATATAAAAGCAAATAAGATCCTTACTTCACAGTGTCTGGCTCAATTGTTTTGGTATTTTTCCTCCACTTTCAACATATGTAAGGGCTATGAAATAATCCAATTCCATAACACAGGCTCACTACAGCAGTGATTGCCAACCAAATGGTTCTGGTACCTTTCCCCTACCCCTGCTACCTTAATAATCATTGATCTACCAAGGAGATACAGATAAGCACAAGGTGATATTAAAAGTGAATTACAAGCACAATATTTAATAGAGGTATTTCCAAAATGTTACAGAACACAGAATAATAAACTAATTCTACCTGATGGGAGTTGGTAAAGGCTTCACCAAAGGTGTACCTTCCAGCGTGTTCACAAAGAATGAGTAAGAGTTAACAAAAGGCATTTTAACAATAAGGGGCATTCTAAGCAGAGGCAATATCAGCAAAGACATGGAAAAAAGATAATGATAGTATGCCCAAGGAATGGCTTGCAGGTTGATGGTACTTTGGTGTATCAGCATGGAAGACAGTGTTGAGAGGTGATGCTGGAAATGTAGGTCAAGACAAATGGTAAAGAACTTCATGTGCTTTACATGCTACAATAACTTGAGACTAGAGTTAACAGATATTGGTTTTAAACTAAGGGACACGATCAATTTCTTTTGATCAGATGAATGAGAAAAAGAAAAGAAAGGGAAATCAAGTTAAAGTCCAAGTTCGAGATGAGGGTCTGATCTAAATCAATGAGAGTGAAGAAGAGAGAACAGATTTCAGATGCATTTTTTTAAGTATAATTTGTTAAGCTTTGGTTGACTAACTAGATATAAGCAACGAAAAAAGAGTCAAGAATAAGTACGCACGCGTGTGGACATGATACTATTAGTGAAGAGAAAATAGAAAGCAAGAAAGGAGTGGTATAGAGGGGAATGACAGGTTTAATCTTAAACACGCTGAATTTGAAGTGTCTGTAGAACATCCAGATGGAAATATTTGAAGGACAGCAGAAAATACGAGTTACCTCATATTAACACAAGTAGCACTAGAAATGCAGTTTTAGAAGTCTTAACTACTTAAAGGCATGGAAAAACATGCAATCACAAAGGAAGAGAATACAGAATGAGAGGAAGAGAAAATGAATAGAAAGTGGAGCTTTTAAAAACACTAATGAAGATGGGGGTGTGGAGGGGAATTATTAATAGGCTCTGGCTTCACCTAGTTCCTAACCTCACAATCTATCAAAATGCACTACAGTAATATAAACTCTCCCTTTAGAATTTTAAACGTCAGTGCTCAAAATTTTAAGATCTACCTCAAATTACACAAACCACTTAGATATTGAGTAGCTTTGTGTTCTTTAATTAACTAACAATATGTAACACATAAGACCAAGGCTGATTGATATCAATAAAAGCACAAAAGGCAAATTCATAAATTATTTAATGACTAATTGTTTAAGCACACCCTCTGGCTTAATTAGAACTCTTAACACAGTACATTTTACTTGTAAGATTTCCTACCTGAAAAACAAATACAGTACCTGCAAAATTCACACACTCATCTGAAAACTTAAAACTTTCATGTTCATATGGCTATAATCATGGCTTATCAGTCTTTCTTAAAAATCCAATTAACCTTAACAAAAGGCCGAACAAAATGCACGTGTATTTGGTAATGATTATATCCATACTATAAACACTAGTCAGTTACCAGGGTAATCTCAAGCATTTTGTAAATACCCTTATATTAAACATAATTGAAGTATATTTAACTTTCCCCAAACATTAACATATTTTATCCTCTTAACAGCATTTCAGTAAAAAGTAAACAACATGAGGTAGTTTACTTTGAAGGCACTTTTATTTTATTAGGAAATTAAGGTCGCTATTTAATCCCCAATAGAGTTTGAAAATTACTATAGATACTGGTCATTAAACAGAATACCCATAACAATAAAACAAAGCAACATTCTGGACAATAGCTGCATCATGATCAGATGATTTACTGAAGGACTAGTGAGAAACAAATCAAACAGAGAATTTTCCTTCCTTGAAACACATCCCCAATGAGATGAGACATGGCAGACATGCACCCCAAGTATATACCTATGTTAAATTTTCCCACCTATCTTTTTTAAGTAGTCATTTTAAATATTGAAATGTTCCTTAAGAACTTATTTTAATATTGCAACTAATAATTCATAGTATATATTCAATCAAGAAATATTTAATCAGTGCCTATACAGGGTGCAATGTAGGAACAAAAATGTGTAAAACATGGTCTCTACTTTCATCATTTACAGTATAATTGGGATAAGCTAAATACTTATGAAAAATCTAATTATAAATGGTATTGGGAAAACTGGACAGCCGCATGCAAAAGAATAAAATTGGACCACTATCTTATACCATACACAATAATTAAATCAAAATCGATCATCAAAGATTTGAACACAAGACCTGAAACCACAAACTCCTAGAAGAAAACAGGCGGAAAGCTCCTTGACATTGGTCTTGGTGATAATTTTTTCAATTTGACACCACAAGGCAACAAAAGCAAAAATAAACAAATGAGAATACATCAAACTAAAAAGCTTCTGTACAGCAAAGGAAACCATCAACAAAATAGAAAGGTAACTTACCAAATAGAAGAAAATATTTGCAATCATATATCTGATAAAGGGTTAATATCCAAACTATACAAAGATCTCACATAATTCAACATCAAAAAAACAAATAATCCAATTAAAAAAATGGGCAGAAGATCTGAAGAGACATTTTTCCAAAGAAGCCATACAAATGGCCAACAGGTACATGAAAAGGTGCTCAACATCACTAATCATCAGAGAAATGCAAATCAAACCACGAGATATCATCTCACACCTGTTAGAATGGTTATTATCAAAAAGACAAGAAACAACAAATGTTGTTGAAGATATGGAGCAAAGGGAACCCTTGTGCACTGTTGCTGAGAATGTAAGTTGGTGCAGCCACTAAGGAAAACAGTACAGTGGTTCCTCAAAAAATTAAAAACAGAACTACAATGTGATCCAGCAATTCAATTTCTGGGTATTTATCTGAAGAAAACGAAACCACTATCTCAAAAAGATAAATGCACCCCTTTAATCACTGCAGCATTATTTACAATAGCCAAAATATGGAAACAACCTAAGTGCCCATCAATGGATAATGGATAAAGAAAATGTGGTACGTATATACAGTGGAATATTATTTAGCCATAAAAAAGAATGAAATCTTGCCATTTGTGACAACATGGAGAGACCCTGAGGGTGTTATGTGAAGTGAAATAAGTCAGACAGAGAAAGACACATACTGTATGATCTCACTTATATGTGGACTCTAAAAAGCAGAACAAAATGAATAAACAAAACACCAAGCTCACAGATACACAGAACAGACTGATGACTGGCAGAAGTGGGATGGGGGGACACAATGGGTGAAGAGTGCTAAAACTGCCAGCTGTAAGATAAATAAGTCATAAGGATATAATGTACAGCATGGGGATGGGCACTATAGTTAATAATACTGTATTGTATATTTGAAAGTTCTCATCACAAGAAAAAAAATTTTCTAACTATATATGGTGACGGATGCTAACTAGACTAATTATGGTGATCATTCACAATATATACAAATATTGAATCATTATGTTATACATCTGAAACTAATATAATGTTATATATCAATTATACCTAAATTTTTAAAAAGGTCTGACCAAATAAATGGATAAAAAGTAGAATTATATAATACATTCCTCACCTGTACAATCTTGCGCAACATAAATAGTTATTCCTTGTAAATCTGGGTGTCTTGCTTCTTCAACTGCTTTTCTAAGAAAATAACAAGCATTATCCTTTAAAATCCTAACTAACATTTCCAGTTAATAACAAACAATTTAATTTAAGGGAAAAGAAAGCCATCATTTTCTTGACTTTCCTATTTACCCTATAGTGTCTCCTTTCAAAACTATCATCTGAATGGTATCAAAAATCAAGTCAATTTTTTCAAAGTAGAATATTACACTAAATTACTCAAAAAACATAAAAACATAAGTTTAAAAAACATATTTTAAAATTCTTGGGTACAAAGGTGTGAACCCCACCCTGCCCCGCAAAAAAGAATTTCTCTCAAACTCACCTGGCTATATTAAATGTTTTCTACCCAGTGGTATTACAATATGCTTCAAGGTTTGCTTCATATTAACTTACATTACTGACTAGCGAAGTATAATTGTCCTCTGGTACATTTATGATAGATTTTTTCTTTTCTTTAAACAATAGCATGACTTTTTTCCTTCATTCAAAAACCTATATGACCTGAACAAATGAATTTCCAACTTTCAAGTCTGAGAATTCTATAAGTAAAATTGCAAATTGAAAAATATTTCCAAGCGAGTATAATATTCTCAATGGTGCACATGAACTGAAAAAAAAATCACAACAATATATGTAAAAGGAAATTACACAAATTGTGGAAAAATACTTTTATTTAACTGTATCTTTATAATTTTTTAACTTAACATGCCTTATTATGCATGTTTGTATGTGCCAGTATAAAAGAGGGCTGGGAAAACTATGGCCCATAGTCCAAGTATGACCTGTGGCCTGTTTCTGTACAGCCTGCAAGCTAAGAATGGCTTTTACAGTTTTCAACGACTGTAAAACAAAAAAAGAAAAAAAAAAGAGCAAAATGAGCAACAGAGCCCTTATATAGCCTGCAAAGCCTAAACTATTTACCATTAGGCCTTTTATAGAAAAAGTGTTCTGATCCCTGGGATACAGAACATAACATCTTGAAGAGTAGAAACCATGCTTTTATGATTATGTTTTTATACATGTCATACCAAGCTGGACTTGACATTATTAACAATCCATTTAATAATATTAGGCAACTACTTTTTCAACTATAAGCATCTGACCTATAAAATATAAAAGCCTGTTAATAAGCAAAAAAAACCTTTGTACTAATTTGGATTTTGTATATTATTCTAAATAGACTAAATTTACTATAACATGCTGTACTTGGATGACAATATTAATGATTCAGTTAATAATAATAGTGGGACACAATAAATATGACAACTTTTTTAAAAACTTAAGTAGCATCCAAATAATTGGCACATAAAAAGCTGAGGTATAGTGAAATCTGACTTTCGACTTTTTTCTAACTACTCTGAATGTCACAGATACTTTATTTTACTATGATATAATTATAATATTAATAGTCCCATACATTTACAATTCACAAGAATTTGATGTGTGCAAAGAAATGCTGAAAACATCAATTTTAGCTCTTGACATTTCATTACACTATCAGTACGTTACAGCCCCCAGGTTACACTATTAAAAAAAAAACAACTATAATGTTATTATGCATGTTCCAAGGTTGAAAGAGTTGTTAGTTTTTAGAACATTTCAATAAGGTAGTCTAATGAAAACCTGGTTAGAAAGAGACCTTGGATATCTACACCTATGAGCAAAAGAAGAAAAATTTGTCAGTAGATAAATGTAACTAGAGTCACAATATGTCTTGTTTTTTCCCTAACAGTAAATGAAAGCTACTTTATGAATATTCTCATACAGTTAGACTTTAAAAGTTCCAATAATATATATGCACTGCAAAAATCACTATCTCTGAGCCTGAGGACCTCTGTCACAAGATGAAAGATTTTAAAACAATTTTACCTTAAAATGTGAGCAACCACAGCTGGTCCATACCAATCTCCAGCTTTTTTCCCAGACTTCTTTCCATATTCTATTAGTTGATGTAAACCAAAGAGAGCCAAGGGGGAATCACCAAACCAAGAGATGATTTTCCTGTGATAAATTTCATTTTGCATTTCACGATCATCAGAATATCTCCCGATTGTTCCCTTCAGAGAAATTGTTGGGGTTTTGAGTTCTCTTTCCGCTGAAAGCGATGCTTCGAAGGATGCAGTAAATTTTTTTACAGTGTTGGAAGTCCATGATTCAGAGTCTGAATTTTCAATGTTCAAAGCATCAGGCCAGGTCCAAGCTACAGCAGTTCCAAAACAAGGTGTTCAGATCTTTTAAATAGTTAAACTTTAACAATTCTACTAAAATAAGCATGTAGCATTTAAAGTCTTGTGGGTTACTAAACTAAAATAGCAAAGTCAGAAATAGGCAAATTTATAGTGATAGAAAGTAGATTAATGGTTGCTATTGGGAATGACTGCTAATGGGTATGAGGTTTCTTTGGGGGAAGATGAAAATCCTAAAATTAGATTATGGGGATAATTGTAGAACTCTGTAAATAAACTAAAAACCACTGAATTGTTGTTCACTTTAAATGAGTGAAATTATGGTATGTTGATTATATCTAAGTAAAGCTGTGTAAAAAAAAAATAAAGGTACAAGCAGAGGAAACATGCCAATATACCAATGATGTTTACTTTTGAGTTGAAATATTATTCTCAGGACTTTTCTGTAGTTTCTAAAATTTTTTAAATGGGGATATATTACATATAATCAGGAAAAAATTACCGTAATGAAAGAGAAAAAATAGTAAACTTAGGTACAATGGACAATTCTGGAATACGTTTTTCTTTCTTTTCTTTTTTTTTTTTTTTTTGCAGTACGTGGGCCTCTCACTGTTGTGGCCTCTCCCGTTGCAGAGCACAGGCTCCGGACGCGAAGGCTCAGCGGCCACGGCTCACGGGCCTAGCTGCTCCGCGGCATGCGGGATCTTCCCGGACCGGGGCACGAACCCATGTCCCCTGCATCGGCAGGTGGACTCTCAACCACCGTGCCACCAGGGAAGCCCCTTTCTTTTCTTTTTTTTGACAGTGTTAAGGTGGAATAAAGACTTTTGTATTCCATTACCAGTACTGCTCACCAGACATCCAGTCTTGACTACCCAAAGGCACAATAAACATATTCAACTAACAATCATAGTATTTATGAGAGTTTAACTTCAGAAAGTGGATTTTGTTTTGGTTATACGTTAAAATAGAAGTTTGACCTGGAAGTTTAATATTTCTTTACAAGGTGTTTTTTTTCTTATACAGTCCTTTCAAAATAACTTTATTATTTAGGGAGTAACATCCATTCTCTAGTAAATGAAGTTAATAAATGAGTCATTAGAGATCAAAGATCCCCCCCCAAATCAATTATATCACTACCTCACTGTTTTCAATAACACAACAGTCCCCAAACATTCATATAATTTCAAGCTAACAAAATGAGTCACAGATTCAGAGACCTAGTCAGAAGTGTGAAAAGTATTCCAATTCTTATCCATGATTGCATGAGACTATAAATAAATCATCCCCGAAAAAGCTGAAAAATTCCTTTTCCTTGCAATATCCACACTGCTCTTGAATAAACATTCTCTCCAAATGATCTCATCAATAATCCCTACAGAAAGGTTATTAAATATTTGCCATGCATTGCAGAAAATTGTCTGACACTTAAAAAATATAACGACACTTAGTAATAACCAGATATGACAGCCTAAGATGGTAAACTAAAATCCTCCTACAAATGTACACATTATATAAAAATGAACTAATAGAACTGGTAAGAAAGGTGGCACATTGGAAAACATAGATATATGTAAGTTAGTATCAATGACATTTCTGAGAGTCTAAAAGTCTAAGCAAGATGACCTTATTAAGAAAATGTCCTAATCAATTTAACTGATTATAATCACATTTATAAAGATAAAAATAATTTTAAAGCATAAAACTGTAAAATTTCTTAAGATTTAAATAATGTAAAAACATTAACTGCTCAATAATTTTCTGCTCAAAGTCACTGCTGTTGACCTGCCCAGAATTTACTGAACTGGAGATAATCTAGAGTTCAATCAAGAAGAACGACATGATAACAGCAACAAAAAATCCAAAGACTACTAAAATTTGAATTTAATTAATTCATAGTGGTAGTCATGAATAATACTTATGTTTAACCTGTATGTTTGAAAGGTGAATGGCCCAGTCCAACAAAGATGTTACATGCTAGATTAGTTACAACTTTAGAAGACATAGGGGACTCAGGATATTAATATCAGGGAATTTTATTCAGTTTGCAAGCTAGAGTTCAAATTTAAAAAACAGTAACAATAACAAAACCCCCCAAAACCAGAGATTTGATTTACCTCTACCAAGGAAGTGTAGTATGAGTCCTTGAGCCAACAGCATCTGGCCAGTTCTTAGTGTACAGCCCCAACCACAGTCCGTTGTCAAAGCTGAGCCTTCTATTGGAGGAAACTCTTCCCTGTAGGTAAGCCATATTCTTGAAATGAAGTCTTTACGAAATTCTTCTACACTTCCCGCAATCACATGATCTTCTATTGTACATCCTGAGCTTACAGGTAACAGTTCATTTTCATCTACAAAATAAAAATATAAACTATACTCTAAATAAATGCAAAGAAATGTCAATAATGGTACTATATTCCCATTACTCTCAATATGGAGCACAGCACAATCTTTCTAATTCTTTTTTTTCAATTAAAATGAAGATAAGTCTCATATTCTGCCTATTCAGGCTGCTATGAAAATCAAATGAGAATGAATGCTGAAATGTTCTGTACACTCTGGTGCTAACTAATATAAGGTATTATCAGTACTACCGTTGTTAATAATACCCTATATTCCGAATATAATCAACTCTCTTATGAGGACGTAATATAAAAATATATTTTCTTATTGCCTCATTTGGCTCAGGATATAGATATTAGTGCTCTCTAAAATGAGATTTGCAAATAAAATATCGTGATTTGTCAATATGTAAAAATGTATGTAATCACATAACTAGTTCTTAAAATCAAATAAAATGTGCACATTGTATTTATTGTCATGAATATTTATACTCAAATTATAAAATCAAAACTAACAAGCTAAACAGTAAGAATATAAAATTCTTAAATATATTCATATCCTTTCATGTTGAAGTATATACTTTTTTAAATTGTTGTGACCCACATATATCATTTTTAAAGGCTTTTCCAAACTGATTACCTCCTATGCAATTTCTATGTGAAAACTATGGTCACTATTTGCCCAATAATTTACAAAAGACTAGTGCTCAAAAGGAACTAACATTTCTTGATTCTTCCAGACAGAAAGTCTTAGTCATCTTTTCAACCTCAGCATGAAGCACAGTGCCTAGCACAAATAGATCCTAATAAATGTTGGCTGGTTTGGGTGGGTGGATGCATAGGTAGATAAATCTCCCCATAACTCTCAATTCCAAGGAGTTTAATTTCTAATGCCCTTCTAAAGGATGTTAAAGCAGTTTTATCATGCTTTTATTCCTCATCTTTCCTGCACCTATCCCTTTTCAAGCTCATTCTGAAAAAAATTACAATCACCCAAACTTCATCATATTCAGCTTAATGGAGCTAAGTTGTAGCATATAGTGTCAGTGGTAATTTAAAGAATACATGCCAGGGAGACGTTCAAGATGGCAGAGGAGTAAGATGTGGAGATCACCTTCCTCCCCACAAATACATCAAAAATACATCTACATGTGGAACAACTCCTACAGAACACCTATTGAACGCTGGCAGAAGACCTCAGACTTCCCAAAAGGCAAGAAAATCCCCACGTACCTGGGAAGGGCAAAAGAAAAAAGAAAACACAGAGACAAAAGAATAGGGACAGGACCTGCCCCTCTGGGAGGGAGCTGTGAAGGAGGAAAGGTTTCCACACACTAGAAGCCCCTTCACTGGTGGAGACGGTGGGGGCGGGGGTGACGTTGGAGGAAGCTTCAGAGCCACGGAGGAGAGCGCAGCAACAGGGGTGCAGAGGTCAAAGTGGAGAGATTTCCTCACAGAGGATCACTGCCGACCAGTAGTCACCAGCCCGAGAGGTTTATCTGCTCAACCACCGGAGCGGGTGGGGGCTGGGAGCTGAGGCTCAGGCTTCGGTCGGATCCTAGGGAGAGGACTGGGGTTGGCTGCGAGAAGACAGCCTGAAGGGGGCCAGTGCACCACAGCTAGCTGGGAGGGAGTCCGGGAAAAAGTCTGGACCTGCTGAAGAGACAAGAGACCATTGTTTCGGGGTGCATGAGGAGGACTCCTTTCCTGTGTGCCCACAGAAGGCAAAGTACCACCTAAGTGAGCTCCAGAGATGGGAGCAAGCTGTGGCTATCAGCTTGGACCCCAGAGATGGGCACGGAATGCTAACGCTGTCGCCGCTGCCACCAAAAATCCTGTGTGCAAGCACAGGTCACTACCCACACCCCCCCACTGGGAGCCTGTGCAGCCGGCCACTGCCAGGGTCCCAAGATCCAAGGACAACTTCCCAGGGAGAACACATGGTGTGCCTCAGGCTGTTGCAATGTCATGCCGGCCTGTGCCGCTGCAGGCTCGCCCCGCACTCCAATTATGACTATTGTACCCTCTTTCTCCCTGGCCTGAGTGAGCAAGAGACCCCTAATCAGTCGCTACTTTAACCCCCTCTTGTCTGAGCAGGGAACAAATGCTTGAGGGTGACATACACGCAGAGGTGGGGCCAAAACCACAGCTGAACCCCAGAAGCTGTGCGAACAAAGAAGAGAAAGGGAAATTTCTCTGTGCAGCCTCAGGAGCAGCAGATTAAATCCCCACAATCAAGCTGAAGAACCCTGCATCTGTGAAATACCTGAATAGATAACAAATGTTCTCAAAATTGAGGCAGTGGGCTTTGGGAGCAAATGTAGACTTGGGGTTTGCTTTCTGCGTCTGATTTGTTTCTGGTTTTTACGTTTCTCTCAGTTTAGTTTTTAGTGCTTGTTATCATTGGTGAATTTGTTTATTGGTTTAGTTGCTCTCTTCTTTTTTTAATTTCTTATTTATTGATTTTTCCCCCCTTGTTTCCCTTTTTGTGAGTGTGTATGCATATGTTTCATTGTGTGGTTTTGTCTGTTTAGGTTCACTTTTACCATTTGTCCTAGGGTTCTGACTGTTCTTTGTTAATTATTATTTCTTTTTTTCTTTTTTTTTTTTTTTTAATGGCTGTGTTGGGTCTTCGTTTCTATGCAAGGGCTTTCTCTACTTGTGGCAAGTGGGGGCCACTCTTCATTGTGGTGCGCAGGCCTCTCACTATCGCAGCCTCTCTTGTTGCGGAGCACAGGCTCCAGATGCGCAGGCTCAGTAATTGTGGCTCATGGGCCCAGCCGCTCCGCGGCATGTGGGATCCTCCCAGACCAGGGCTCGAACCCGTGTCCCCTGCATCAGCAGGCAGACTTCCAACCACTGCACCACCAGGGAAGCCCCTATTATTTCTTTTTATGAGTGTGTGTGTGTACGTTACTTTGTGTGATTTTGTCTAGTTTTGCTTTTACCATTTGGTTTGGGATTCTATCTGGTTTCTTTTTCCCCCCTTTTTTTTCTTCCGAGCCGTGGGGCTGGCAGGGTTTTGGTGCTCCAGCCAGATGTCAGGCCTGAGCCTCAAAGGTGGGAGAGCCAAGTCCAGGACACTGGACCACCAGAGACCTCCCAGCCCCACGTAATATCAATTGGTGAGAGCTCTCCCAGAGATCTCCGTCTCAACGCTAAGACCCAGATCTACCCAATGGCCAGCAAGCTCCAGTGCTGGACACCCCATGCCAAACAACTAGTAAGACAAAAAAACAACCACACGTATAAGCATAAGGGCTGCTTAAACTCATACTAAGTTCACAGACATGCCAAAACACACCACCAGACACAGCCCTGCCCGCCAGAAGATCCAGGCCCACCTACCAGAACCCAGGCACCAGTCCCCTCCACCAGGAAGCTTACACAACACACTGAACCAACCTCACCCATTGGGGGCAGACACCAAAAACAAAAGGAACAAAGAACCCAAAGCCTGTGAAGAGGAGACCCAAACACAGTAAGTTAAACAAAATGAGAAGACAGAAATATGCAGCAGATGAAGGAGCAAGGCAAAAACCCACCAGACCAAACAAATGAAGAGGAAACAGGCAGTCTAACTGAAAAAGAATTCAGAATAATGATAGTAAAGATGAGCCAAAATCTTGGATATAGAATGGAGAAAATATAGGAAATGTTTAACAAGGACCTAGAAGACCTAAAGAGCAAACAAACAGTGATGAACAACACAGTAAATGAAATTATAAAGTCTCTAGAAGGAATCAATAGCAGAATAACTGAGGCAGAAGAACAGATAAGTGACCTGGAAGATAAAATAATGGAAATAACTGCCACAGAGCAGAATAAAGAGAAAAGAATGAAAAGAATTGAGGACAGTCTCAGAGACCCTTGGGACAACATTAAACACACCAACACTTGAATTATAGGGCTCCCAGAAGAAGAAGAGAAAAAGAAAGGGTCTGAGAAAATATTTGAAGAGATTATAGTTGAAAACTTCCATAACATGGGAATGGAAATAGGCAACCAAGTCCAGGAAGCACAGAGAGTCCCATACAGGATAAATACAAGGAAAAACACAGCAAGACATATATTAATCAAACTATCAAAAACTAAATACAAAGAAAAACTATTAAAAGCAGCAAGGAAAAAGCAACAAATTACATACAAGGGAATCCACATACGGTTAACAGCTGAACTTTCAGCAGAAACTCTGCAAGCAGAAGGGAGTGGCAGGACATATTTAAAGTGATGAAAGGGAAAAACCTACAACCAAGATTACTCTACCCCGCAAAGATCTCATTCAGATTCGATGGAGCAATTACAACCTTTAGAGACAAGCAAAAGCTAAGAGAATTCAGCACCACCAAACCAGCTTGACAACAAATGGTAAAGGAACTTTTCTGGGCAGGAAACACAAGAGAAGGAAAAGACATACAAAAACAAACTGAAAACAATTAAGAAAATGGTAACAGGAATATACATATCGATAAATGTAAATGTACCTTAAATGTAAATGGACTAAATGCTCCAACCAAAAGACACAGACTGACTGAACAGATACAAAAACAAGACCAATATATATGCTGTCTACAAGAGACCCACTTTAGACCCAGGGACACATTCAGACTGAAAGTAAGGAGATATAAAAAGATATTCTATGCAAATGGAAATCAAAAGAAAGCTGGAGTAGCAATTCTCATATCAGACAAAATAGACTTTAAAATAAAGACTATTTATTACAAGAGACAAAGAAGGACACTACATAATGATCAAGGGATCAGTCCAAGAAGAAGATATAACAATTGTAAATATTTATGCACCCAACATAGGAGCACCTCAGTACATAAGGCAACTGTTAAGAGCCATAAAAGAGGAAATTGACAGTAACACAATCACAGTAGGGGACTTTAACACCCCACTTTCACCAATGGACAGATTATCCAAAATGAAAATAAATAAGGAAACACAGCTTTAAATGATACTTTAAACAGGATGGACTTAATTTTTATAGAACATTCCATCCAAAAACAACAGAATACACTCTCTTCTCAAGTGCTCATGGAACATTCTCCAGGATAGATCATATCTTGGATCACAAATCAAGCCTTGGTAAATTTAAGAAAATTGAAATCATATCAAGTATCTTTTCCGACCACAATGCTATGAGACTAGATATCAATTACAGGAAAAAAATCAGTAAAATATACAAACACATGGAGGCTAAACAATACAATACTTAATAACCAAGAGATCACTGAAGAAATCAAAGAGAAAATCAAAAAATACCTAGAAACAAATGACAATGAAAACACGACAACCCAAAACCTATGGGATACAGCATAAGCAGTTCTAAGAGGGAAGTTTATAGCAATACAATTCTACCTTAAGAAACAAGAAATATCTCAAATAAACAACCTAACCTTACACCTAAAGCAATTAGAGAAAGAAGAACAAAAAACCCCCAAAGTTAGCAAAGGAAAGGAATCATAAAGATCAGATCAGAAATAAGTGAAAACAAATGAAGGAAAAAATAGCAAAGATCAATGAAACTAAAAGCTGGTTCTTTGAGAAGATAAACAAAATTGATAAACCATTAGCCAGACTCATCAAGAAAAAAAGTGGGAAGACTCAAATCAATCCAATTAGAAATGAAAAAGGAGAAGTAACAATTGACACGGCAGAAACACAAAGGATCAGGAGAGATTACTACAAGCAACTACATGCCAATAAAATGGACAACCTGGAAGAAATGGACAAATTCTTAGAAAAGCACAACCTTCCCAGACTGAACCAGGAAGAAATAGAAAATATAAACAGACCAATCACAAGCACTGAAATTGAAACTGTGATTAAAAATTTTCCAACAAACAAAAGCCCAGGACCAGATGGCTTCACAGGTAAAATCTATCAAGCACTTAGAGAAGAGCTAACACCTATCCCTCTCAAACTCTTCTAAAATATAGCAGAGGGAGGAACACTCCCAAATTCATTCTACCATGCCACCATCACCCTGATACCAAAACCAGACAAAGACGTCACAAAAAAAGAAAACTACAGGCCAATATCACTGATGAATATAGATGCAAAAATCTTCAACAAAATTCTAGCAAACAGAATCCAACAGCACATTAAAAGGATCATACACCATAATCAAGTGGGGTTTATCCCAGGAATGCAAGGATTCTTCAATATATGCAAATCAATCAATGTGATACACCATATTAACAAATTGAAGGATAAAAACCATATGATCATCTCAATAAATACAGAAAAAGCTTTTGAAAAAATTCAACACCCATTTATGATAAAAACTCTCCAGAAAGTGGGCATAGAGGGAAACTACCTCAACATAATAAAGGCCATATGTGACAAACTCACAGCCAACATCGTTCTCAATGGTGAAAAACTGAAAGCATTTCCTCTTAGATCAGGAACAACACAAGGATGTCCATTCTCACTGTTATTATTCAACATAGTTTTGTAAGTCTTAGGCATGGCAATCAGAGAAGAAAAAGAAATAAATGGAATCCAAATCCGAAAAGAAGTAGTAAAACTGTCACTGTTGGCAGATGACATGATACTATACATAGAGAACCCTAAAGATGCTATCAGAAAACTACTAGAGCTAATCATTGAATTTGGTAAAATTGCAGGATACAAAATTAATGCACAGAAATCTCTTGCATTCCTATACAGTAATGATGAAAAATCTGAAACAGAAATTAAGGAAACACTTCCAGTTACCATTGCAGCAAAAAGAATAAAATATCTAGGAATAAACCTACGAAGACAAAAGACCTGTATGCAGAAAACTGTAAGACACTGATGAAAGAAATTAAAGATGATACAAACAGATGGAGAGATATACCTTGTTCTGGGATTGGAAGAGTCAACATTGTGAAAAAGGCTATACTACCCAATGGACTTGAGGACACGGGGAGGGAGAAAGGTAAGCTGGGATGACATGAGAGAGTGGCATGGACTTATATATATTACCAAATGTAAAACAGATACCTAGTGGGAAGAAACCACATAGCACAAGGAGATCAGCTTGGTGCTTTGTGACCACCTAGAGGGGTGGGATAGGGAGGGTGGGAGGCAGACGCAAGAGGGAGGAGATATGGGGATATATGTATATGTATAGCTGATTCACTTTGTTATACAGCAGAAACTAACACAACAATGTAAAGCAATTATAATCCGATAAAGGTGTGAAAAAAATTTTTTTTTAATTAAAAAAAAGGGCTTCCCTGGTGGCGCAGTGGTTGAGAGTCCGCCTGCTGATGCAGGGGACATGGGTTCGTGCCCCAGTCCAGTAGGATCCTGCATGCTGTGGAGCGGCTGGGCCCGTGGGCCATGGCCACTGGGCCTACGCGTCTGGAGCCTGTGCTCCGCAACGGGAGAGGCCACAACAGTGAGAGACCCAAGTACCACAAAAAAAAAAAGACGTGGCACATACATACAGTGGAATATTACTCAGCCATAAGAAGAAACAAAATTGAGTTACTTGTAGTGAGGTGGATGGACCTAAAGTGTGTCATACAGAGTGAAGTAAGTCAGAAAGAAAAAAACAAATACCATATGCTAACACATATGTATGGAATCTAAAGAAATGGTTCAGATGAACCTAGGGGCAGGATAGGAATAAAGACGCAGACTAAGAGAATGGACTTGAGGACATGGCGGGTGAGGGTAAGCCGGGATGAAGTGAGAGAGTAGCACTGACACATATACACTACCAAATGTAAAACAGATAGTGGGAAGCAGCTGCATAGCACAGGGAGATCAGCTTGGTACTTTGTGACCACCTAGAGGGGTGGGATAGGGAGGGTGGGAGCGAGGAGCAAGAGGGAGAGGTATGGGGATATATGTATACATATAGCTGATCCACTTTGCTATACAGCAGAAACTAACACAACATTGTAAAGCAATTATATTCTAATAAAGATGTTAAGAAAAAAAAAACGAATACATGGCAAGCCTCTATTATCAATGAATTTCTCTGAAGATTAGAGTTTAAATTTAATTCCAAATAAAAATAAAAATACCTGAAAACTGAATATGGCACTACAAGTAAGTCCAAAATTTCCACTTTGGAGACATTTAAATTTGTTTGAAATTGGATATAATAACACATAACTCTCACAGCTCATCCTGAGGCTTGCCAAACACATAGTTCTAATCTCCTATCTTGACAAAGTGATTAATTCCTTATCCTTTTAAGATCTAGTCTCCTCTTAATATTTACTCTAAATATTATTGTGAAACTGTTCATACTAAATGAACTTTGTTGTCTTGTTGACTTTCCACTATAATACTACTCCTGCTATTCCACTTTTTGACTGACTTTCCTTTTCACAGTATTAACTAATTATATCTAGAATGCTTTTTATCTATATTTGCTCCCCCTCCAGATTTCAAGTATTCTAGAGAAGAAATATGTTTATCTTCTAGACCTCTGAATGTTCAGCGCCTAACACAGAGTTCAGTCCATAGTAGATACACAATAAATATTTGTTTTGCTTTGCTTTTGTTTTCTATGATGGAAAAGACTTCTGAGCAGACATTTATGAAGAGTGAGAATGCCTGAAAGAATCACTACAAAGAATGAGAAAGAAAGCTGATAAAGGAAATAGAAGAGACCTGCTAGCAATATTGAGGGCTCAGTCAAGGGTGCTTATCGCAATCAAAAATCACAATTATACCGCAACTAGAGAAAGCCCACGCACAGCAACAAAGACCCAATGCAGCCAAAAATAAATAAATAATTTTTTTAAAAAAATCACAATTAAACAAGCTAATATGAGAAATAATCAAAAGTACAACAAACTGCAGAAATAAATTCTGAAAGAGTATAACTATTGTAATTATCAGGTATGGGATAAAATAAGTATGCATATGTTTAAAAAGTAGAAGGTACTGAAAGGTGGACAAATAAAAGAAAACAATTAAAATTGACCAGGCACATGTAAAGGAAAACCAAATAAAACTACTAGAAATGAAAAATGTAATAAATGAAAATAGAAATTTGGTATAAGTTAAACAGAAAATTATACAAACCTCAGAAGATAATCAAGGAACCAGAAAAACTAAAGAAATTACTCAGAACACAGCACAGAGAGAAAAAATAACAGAAAATATAAAAAACAAGAATTTCAGGGCTTCCCTGGTGGCGCAGTGGTTGGGGGTCCGCCTGCCGATGCAGGGGACGCAGGTTCATGCCCCGGTCCGGGAGGATCCCACATGCCGCAGAGCGGCTGGGCCTGTGAGCCATGGCCGCTGGGCCTGTGCGTCCGGAGCCTGTTGCTCCACGGCGGGAGAGGCTGCAGCGGTGAGAGGCCCACGTACCGCAAAAAAAAAAAAAAAAAAAGAATTTCAGAGACATGAAAAAAAATCTAACAGAAAGACTTATCAGAGATGCAAAAGAAGAGAACAAGAAGAATGGAGAAAAACTATAATTAAAAGTGGCTGAAATTTCTTCAGATTTTAAGAAATATATGATTCTGAGTAGAATAAAGTGATATCCACATGAAAGACAAAGAGCTGATCTTAGAAGCAACCAGAGAGAAAAAACATAGAAATGATAGCTTCAAAACACTAGAGAGACTATCTTGTCCTAAAGTGAGCAAAGATTTACTAAGCAGAACACAAAAAGTACTAACCATTTAAGAAGATAAAAAAGTTAACCAGACTATATTAAAATTAAGAACTATGCTCTTCAAAAGATAAACTGAGTGAAAAAGTAACGGAGTAGGAGACAACATTTCCTATAGACATAACCAAAAAAGGATTCATATCCAGAATATATTAAGAAAACCTAGAGAGATAATCTAATAGAAGACATATATAAATGAAAAAATATTTATGAAAATATGCTCAATTTCCTAAGTTAGACAAACGCAAATTAAAATAAAATGTGGCTCTAATAAACATGGAAAAATACCAAGTACTGGTGAGCTGAGAGCAAGCAGAATTTGCATACACACCTGGTAGAAATACAAATTGGCACAACTGTTTTATAAAACTATTTGGTAGTATATACTGAGGCCGAACATATGAATACCCTATTACCCACCAATTACATTCCCAGGTATACATACTGAATGAAAATCCATACACATGTTCATTCACCAAAGCACATGTACTAGAATATTCAAGCAGGGTTCTTAACGATTGCCAAAAATTGAAAACTATCCAATGCCCACCAAGAGTAAAATGGATGAAGTGTGGCATATTCACACAATGCAATACTCAGAATAAAAAAATATCCAGCTCCCAACAAGGTAAATAACACAACGTCTGGCAATCAATCAAGCATGCAAATAGGCAGGAAAACACAAGCCAAAATGAGAATACTCAACCAAACAAAAGTGAACCCAAACTAACACAAATGCTGGAATTAGCAAACAAGTACATTGAAACAGGTATTACAATATTACATATGTTCAAAAAGATAAGTAGAAGATTAAGTAAGGAAGGAAGATAAGTAAGGAAGATTTTTTTAATGGATATATAAACTACAACGTCCAAGACGAAAAATATACTGACTAGGATTTATGGCAGATTAGACATTGCTGAGGAAAAGATCAAAAGATTAGTGAACTTGAAGACACAGCAATAGGAACTATCCAAATTAAAACGCAGAGAGGAAAAAGAATTTTTTTAAAAAATAAAAGCACATCCGTGAGATGTGGCACAATTTCATTCATGCTAATATATGTTCAATTGGAGACCCAGAAGGAGAGGGAAGAGAGGGGAAGACAAAAAATATTTGAAGACAAAATGGCTGAAAAAATTCAAAACTGGTGAAAACTATGAAACAACAGTTTCAAGAAATTCAACAAAACCCAAGCACAAGAAATATGAAGAAAACTATACTTCACATCATAATCAAATTGTTCCAAACTAGTGATAAAAAAAAAAAATCTTAAAAGTAGTCAAGAAAAAAAAGCCACATTATGTACACAGAAAGATAAGGATGACCTCAGATTTCTCCCTGGAAACAAAATAAACAAAAAGATAGCAGGGCAACATCTTTAAAGCTACTGAAAGAAAAAAAATAATCAACCCAAAATTCTACACCCAGCAAAAATATCTTTCAAAAATGAAAGCAAAACCCTTTTTCAGAGACACAAAAGCTGAAGGAGTATATGACCAGCACACCTTGCACTATAAGAAATGTTAAAATAAGTCTTTCAAGCAGGAAAATAATGGATTTTAGCAGATAGAAATATGGATTCACACAAAGGAACGAAGAACACCAAAAATGATAACTATATGGGCAAGTATATTATTTTTCTTATTACTTAAACCTCTTTAAGTAATTGACTTAAGTAATTGACATTGACTGTTTAAACAAAAATAATAACAATGTATTATGGCATGTATAAGAAATAAAATGTATGACACCAGTAGCATAAAGACCAGGAGGAGGGAAGTGAAGTACACTACTCTAACGTTCTTATACTATATGTGAGTTGGTATAATATCATTGAAGGTAGACTGTGATAAATTAAAGATATACCCTAAAACCTTAAAGTAACCCAGTAAAATAACACAATAAAAAGTTACAGCTAATCAGCCAACAAAGAGATAAAATAGAAATCAAAAA
Organism: Phocoena phocoena; assembly: GCF_963924675.1. Lineage (NCBI taxonomy): Eukaryota > Metazoa > Chordata > Mammalia > Artiodactyla > Phocoenidae > Phocoena > Phocoena phocoena. The sequence goes on along the minus strand of NC_089219.1, from coordinate 53,828,488 downwards.
GTATTCAATCTGAAAAAAGGTAGAAAAAGAGGAAAAGGGAACAAAGAGCAGATTTAACAAATAGAAACCAAACAGTGAGATAACAGACAAACCTAACTATATCAATAATCATATAAAATGTGAATACAGGCATACCTTGTTTTTGTTCTTCACTTTATTGTGCTTTGCAAATACTGCGTTTTTTACAAATTGAAGGTTTGTGGTAACCCTGTGTTGTTAGATGATATTAGCATTTTTTAGCCATAAAGTATTTTTTAATTAAGGTACATATATTATTTTTTTAGACATAATGCTATTGTATACTTAATAGACTATAATACAGTATAAACATAACTTTGATATACAATGGGAAACCAAAAAATTTGTGCAACTTACTTTATTGAAATATTTGCTTTATTGCAGTGGTCTGGAACCAAAGCCACAATATCTCCGAGGTATGCCTGTAGTCTAAACAACTTAATTAAAAGGCAGAGATTATCAGATTGTATAAAAAAGCAAGACCCAACAATTTACTTCCTACAGGAAACAAACTTTAAATATAAAGAAAATAGATTAAGTGTAAAAGAACATAAAAAGATATACCATATAACCCTAAGCAAAAGAAAGCTTAATATCAGACAAAGTAGATTTCAGACCAAAAAAGTATCACCAGGAATAAAGAAGGGTTTTATAATTATAAAGGGGTCAATTCATTAACTGACCATAACAACTCTAAATGTTAATGTACCCAATAACAAAGCTTCAAAATTGAAGAAGCAAAAACTGATAGAATTACAAGGAGAAATAAACAAATCCACAATTATAGTCAGAGATTTCAATATCCCTCTCATAAAAATTGGTAGAACAAGTAGGACAGAGCAAGAATAGAGAAGACTTGAACTCAACCAACTTGACCTAACTGCCCTTATAGAACATTCCAGTAACAATACATATTCTTCTCAAGCACACAAAGAACATTTACCAAGTTATACCATATTTAGACCATAAAGCAAGTCTCAATAACTTCAGAGATTAGAGTCATAAAAATATTTTCTCTGACCACAAAGGAATTAAATTAATAATCAATAACAGAACAAGATCTGGAAATTTTCCAAATTAAGTAATATACCTATAAATAATTGATTGCATCCTGCACACCCTTTCTTACTAAATGGCAAAAGTCATGTTTCAAAAAATTCCAAATTGTGGGATCTTATTTCCACAACATTTGGGCATAATCTTGGCAACATGTGGAATAACCAAGATCCCTGAAAACAGTAAAGATAGTACAAGAACCAAGAGCACGCAAAGGAAGACCCCTTGATACCTTACTTTCATGCCCTTTATGTCCTATAAAGAGATCCCTAGGCAAAGCTCCACCCTGGGCTGGTTTCAGTGCAGAAAAAACTTTTATTATTTTCTAGCCTCTGTGCTACCCTCTCTACTTCTTAAAAAGCTTTTTTTCCCCCTTTTTTCCATGCACTATTTTGGGGTTTTTTTGTCCATAGCTTAGAATCATTGTCTATAGATGCTCCTCAGCCCCAAAATTAGGAAGCAGAGAGCCTTATCTCTGTTATTCATGTTAAATCATTTGGGCACCTAAGATAGAACTGGTATACTAGAGATAACCACAGATACAGTTTTTCCTTAATGGTCTCTGGGCCCATCATGTCCTGAACCATCTAAGAGAAAATCTGGTGGAGATTGACCAATGCACAGTAAATCAAAAAGCTGTGAGTACATAATGACACACAGAGAGAAAAGATTAGCATTAAAATATTTCAAATGCGATAAATACAATATTATATTTCTGTTGAAGCTATAAAGAAAGTCATGACAAAACAGGGCAATAACCTTAGGACAAGTGTTATGAAATAGAAATTCACCAAAGTCATACCATAATTATAGGATTAATAAACCTTTATATAATATGGGTTTGTATACCCACAATAGGAGAAATAATAAAGAAAATTAGCCCCCCATAATCAATAGACCTTTACGTCATATATTTCAAAAGTTTTAAAACTTCATTAACAACAAAAAAAAATCCTTAATACGTGACTTCCACCATGTCATAATCCCTTTGTTTTTCTGAACAAATATTCTAATTCCCTTTTACCTTATCTTGATTATTATGACTCCTCTTATTTTCAAAATGTATATTTAAATCTCTTTTCAAATGTGTATTTGATCTTATTCAGTGTTATTCCTCCTGTTTTCAGAATTATACTTGACTCACTAAAATTTGTATGCTTTTAAGTACAAGGGCCTCCCCCTCTCTGAGGATACCAAAAAATTCCTAGAAAGGTGTAAGAAGGTGGTTTGGGGTTAACTCATTAGAAAAGAGAATCTATAAAGTGGATGATAAGAACAGAAATATGATATTCTTCTGGCTAATGATTCATTCCCTTCATTCTGCATGTAGATATTTTTAAACATGAAAAGTCGTATTTCAAAAACTTCTGAGAATACAGTCTTATTTCTACAAAAATACAAGAATGTACTATTATACACTATTTAAAAAGGCAAAGCCAAAGCAAACTAAATGTCTAACAATAGTAGAATGAATAATTTGTGGTAATTCATACAATGGAATATTATACAGCAGTAAAAATAAACTAGAACCTACACATAACATGGACAAATCTTTTTTTTTTTTACATCTTTATTGGAGTATAATTGCTTTACAGTGGTGTGTTAGTTTCTGCTTTATAACAAAGTGAATCAGTTATACATACACATATGTTCCCATATCTCTTCCCTCTTGCGTCTCCCTCCCTCCCTCCCTCCCTATCTCACCCCTCTAGGTGCTCACAAAGCACTGAGCTGATCTCCCTGTGCTATGTGGCTGCCTCCCACTAGCTATATATTTTACGTTTGGTAGTGTATATATGTCCATGCCACTCTCCCACTTTGTCACACCTTACCCTTCCCCCTCCCCATATCCTCAAGTCCATTCTCTAGTAGGCCTGTGTCTTTATTCCTGAACGCGGACAAATCTTAAAAACACAACCTTAAAAGCCATAAGCAAGGCACAGAAGCAAAACAGTTCATTTTCATTTTCAAAAAGGTCAAAAATAGGAAACACTAAATTCCACCACTTTAGGATAGTAGAGTTTTTTGGCATGGGAAGGACTACAGTTGGGTAGAAGCACAAGGAGATTAAAACTTATTCATAATGTTGTACTTCTCTTGTCTAATAGAATTTCATTACTGTTTTTGAAAGTGTATACACAAGGCTTTTGCCTTCTCTGTATATGAGTAATTCATAATTTTAAAAATGTAAAGCTTTTAAATAATATAAAATTATTAAAATAATAAAAATTCATATTCATAATAAAGAAAACAAAGAAGAAAAAGTCCTTCTTCCACTGGATTCTGCCATATCTGCCATATGTCTTATCATGGTACTAAGATAGGCACTTGTTACTATAGGAGAGGTAGATGACGATAAGACCAATATGCTGAGATTAGCAGAGTAGGAAGATGGACAGAACATGGGTCCTTGATGATGTCACAGAGGCACTGATTAACCAACCTAGAGCCATTCCTATGTCAGGACTTCCGCTTGTGAATGATAATAAATACCCTTACTGCTTTTAAGCTATTTTGAAATGGACTTTCTGCTTATTTGATCCAATCACATCCTTTCTAATTTGGTCTCTGTTTATAAGAACCTATACTTCTGTTTTATCATGAATATCATAATGAAATTAATAATTTTGTAATTATTTGTTTAATGTCTCTCATCTACTGGACTGTAAGCTCCTTGAGTGTAAGTACTGTGCCTGCAATACTTTCAGCAGTAACCCCAGTGCCTGGCACATAACAGGCTCTTAATAAATACTTTTGGAATGAATGAATAACCTTATTCATCTAATCCACTAGTAGAGCATACTTGTTTCCAATATTTTTTGTTATTTCAACAAATTTACAATAAACATCCTTGTACAAGTGTTCTACACATATACAGAGAACTTCTCTGGGGTAAATACTTAAAGGTAGAATTGCTAGATACTAAGTTTATGTATTATCAATTTTTCTAAGTACTTTCAAATTCATGAAGAGGTTGTACCAAGTTGCCTCCCATCAGCTGTGTTTGTGAGTTCCTGTTTCTTCACAACCTTGCTAAAATTTGATATCATGAAGCTTTTAAATTTTTGCAAATTTGACAACTAAGAAACAGTATCTCATTTTAATTTGTACTCCCTTTATTACTGTGGTGAACATTTTCTTATGTTTGGCCACTCAAGTTTCTACTTTAAAAGCACCTGTTCATTTCCTTGGCTCATTTTTTTTTGAATTGTCCATGTTTTTCATATTATTTTGTAGTTTCGTATTATTTTGGAGACTAATCCTTTGTCCAAGATATAGATGAAGAGATAACAGATGGACAGATAGATCTTCAATGTACACACACACACACACACACACACACACACAAACACACATACATATACCAATACAGAGAGAGAAAAAGAGAATGAGAGAGCATATACAAATATCTTCTCTCTCTGTCTTGTTTCTAAACTTTTTTTATGGTGTCTTTCGTGATGCAGATTTTTAAATTTTTATTTGGTCAAATACATCAGTATTTTCCTATATAGGCTGTGTTTTTATGTTTTATAAAAGCAGTTCTTGGGCTTCCCTGGTGGCGCAGTGGTTGAGAGTCCGCCTGCCGATGCAGGGGACACGGGTTCGTGCCCCGGTCCGGGAAGATCCCACATGCCGCGGAGCGGCTGGGCCCGTGAGCCATGGCGGCTGAGCCTGCGCGTCCGGAGCCTGTGCTCCGCAACGGGAGGGGCCACAGCAGCGGGAGGCCCACGTACCGCAAAAAAAAAAAAAAAAAAAAAAAAAAGCAGTTCTTCTCTACCCTGATATCATAACCAATAAATCTTTAAAAGAATACGCTTTGGGGAATTCCCTGGTGGCGCAGTGGTTAAGAATCCATCTGCTAATGCAGGGCACACAGGTTCAATCCCTGGTCTGGGAAGTTCCCACATGCCACCGAGCAACTAAGCCCATGTGCCACAACTACTGAGCCTGTGCTCTAGAGCCCACGAGCCACAATGCCGTGCCACAACTACTGAAACCCGCGTGCCCTAGAGCTCACGCGTCATAACTACTGAGCCCACGCACTGCAACTACTGAAGCCCGTGTGCGATAGGGTCTGCATACCACAGCTACTGAGCCTGCATGCTGCAACTACTGAAGCCCATGAGCCTAGAGCCCGTGCTCCACAACAAGAGAAGCCACCGCAATGAGAAGCCCGCACACCACAACAAAGAGTAGTCCCTGCTCGCCGCAACTCGAGAAACCGCGTGCATCGCAATGAAGACCCAATACAGCCAAATAAATAAATAAATAGAATACACTTTGGCTTCAAAGAGCCACACTCAGTAAATGCAGGTGAGCTGCTGTTAATTTTACTGCTTTTACTTTTCTATCCTTACCACTCCAGTGAAACTGATCTCTCAAAAGTCATCAGCAATTTCTCATTGACAAATCCTACAGCCTCTAATCAGGTTTTTTCCTGCTTAACCTCTTTTGAGCATTAGGCACTTTGTCCCAACTTTTCTCCTGATAATCTCTTTCCTTCAGTCTCTATGATAAAATACTATCATGGGTTTTGTCCTATATATTGCCTACTCCTTCTCAATTTCATTTACTGATTCTTCTTCATCAGTAGATCCTTAAAGATGAATATTCTCCACCTATACTTTCCATCAATGTGACCTTATTCATTAGCCTCAAATGCTACCTCTTTGAAAATAAAAATAACTAGCCAACCAATTCTAAACCACCTACTTCATTCAGACTGTTTACTCCTGAACGGCCTACTTCAAACACTACATGTCCCCGCAAAATCCACGCTTCCTCTAGTATATCACATTTGGTTACTAACACTACCTATAATCCAAGATAGTAGTCTTTAAGTATTCTTTATCTTCTCTCTCTCATGACCTCAAATCCAATCATTTATCAGATGCTATCGAGTCTACCTTAAAATATCTCAAGTCAATCCTCTCCATTTCCACTGCCGTACATCAGAGTCATCGTATCTTGCCTGATAACTGACTTCCAATGGTTCCTCTACATTGCTATCAGTTATTTTTCTAAGCATGTATTTAGTTATGATTATCATATGCTCCTTCTGGGCAAGATCAATGTCCTAGCTAGCATGTTCTCAATACATGATCACTGAAAATAATTAAATAATTAAATGAATTCTGGTATTTTGTTGCTCAAAAACCTAGGATAATAATAACCATTGTAGTTAAGAAGCTGGGTACACCACCCCCTACCTCTCTGATAACTCAGAAAATTTGCTTGAACCAAAAATTCTGTGACATGTAGAAGTTCAAAGCTAGCCCCCCAGATTTCAGTTAATTCTACACAGCTTAAACTCTCTTGGTTCCTCCCCTCCCTCTTCTAACTCCTACAATGATATGAGATGCCTTTTTCATTCCAGATGCCAAATCCATCCTCTTTCCAAAAGAACTTTTCCTACACCAAGCATTTCATAAACTTACCTGACTTTACTGAAGACCAGAGCACATCAACAAGGAAACTTCTCAATGGACATGCAGAATCCAACCACCTTTCTGGCTCGCTCTCCTTTCTCCCTCCCGAGGCCCATACCCTTGTCTTTCCCTGTATCCCTACTCCTAGTCCAAAACAAAACAGTCTTCTATTTGTCTCATTTGTATCTCCTATATCATTTACTTTTCATCTCTTGAGTTGAGGACCCCCAAGAATCCATTTACTGCTCAAAGTATTTCTTCCAAAAAATATATAATGCTATCCTTAAAAAGAATTCTAATAACTTTTTCTCACATTCCTTTTATCATGAATAATAATATCATTTAGAATGCTTACATGTACGAGGCATACCACTAAACGCCTACGAAATAGGTATCATTAATACTTCGGGAAATTACATAACTTGCCAAAAATAACAACTAATCAGCAAAAAGAGCCAAAATTCAAACCCACGTATGTCTCACCCCAAAGCCCGTATACTCTCCTCTGCCTGTAAACAAATGACCTAACTCTTTAGCACAGCATTCAAGATGCTCCTCCATAAATTGATCCTTTTCATAATTTTCTCCCACCATAGTTACACTGGACACTTCTGTTTCCTATATATACTGTCTAACATCTCAGTGCTATTGCTTTCATCATGCCATTCTATTTACCTAAAATGCATGCCTTCTTTATCCATCAACTTCCTACTCATCTTTCAAGAATACTGTGAGGACTCAATGAGTTAATACATGTAAACTACTTAAAAATCCTGTCTGGCATATTATAAATACTCAATAAATGTCAGCTGTTACTATTACAAACCATTTAGGCTTTAGACAATTGCTGATGTGACCAAAAAAGATCAACCAAAAAATGAATACAAGCCTTGATAATCACATACTGTCACATACATTCTTCCCCTCTCCTCTCTCTCTCTCTCACACACACACACAAACACACACACTCATACATACAAAATACCAAGCAAAGAGATATAGTACAAAGAATGCCAGTATTAAAATGAAACATAGTCTTGGTTTAAAATTCAACTCTGTCATCTAATACCTGTGTGATTTGGGACGAATTCTTTAACTGCTCTAAACTCTGGCTTTCAAACACATAGGATAGGGACACTTAAATCCACCTTGTAGGCTTGTTGTGAGAATTAAAGACATTTCCCAAAGAGTTTAGCATGATGCTTGACACATAGTAGGCACTCAATAGGGGACATAAATTATTAAAAGAAAATATATGATAATTACAGAAAGGATGAGCATATATGAAAATTCAGAAACATCAAATACAGTAAATAATTTCAGAAACTGGAGCATCCTTAAGAATTGGAAAACTTACCATTTTTTATATTAACTAACGTGATACTTTAAATTATTATCATATACTTTAAAATTATCATCAGAGAACTTGATAAAGAATATTAAGATATTGATTCAAATAATATTTACTTAGCACTCATATGGTAAGTCCAAAATTATGAGGGATATAACAAATGGTGTATGACGGTATGAACTTTATTTTCACGGAATTCACAAGAAACCCAAACCATATGGCAGTATTTTATGTGTTACATAAAATACAGGTTTTTAAAAGATATATTCCAAAACATAGGCATAAAAAGTAGAATGGCGGTTGCCAGGGGCTGAAGGGAAGGGAGGAATGAGGAGTGATTGTTTAATGGGTACAGAATTTCAGTGTTACAAGATGAAGAGTTCTACAGATGAATGGTGATGATGGTAGCACAACATTATGAATGTATTTAATACCACTGAACCGTACACTTAAAAATGACTTAGATGGTAAATTTTGATATGTGTATTTTACCACAATAAAAATAACTGGAAGTAAAAAACAAAAAGAAATATGTCAAAAGTAGGTTAATCTGGAAATAAAATAATGAAAACAATTACACAATGAATTTCTACAAAGATTTTTAAATGGATTACAAATTTAGCACTTACCTTCATATTTAAAATGGTAACACTTTCCAAGCAATAATACAGGGGAATTTCTACTAAAATATGTCTTTGTTTTCAAAACCCAACCTAAATGAGAAAAAGAGAAAAACAGTTTTGCAATTAAAGGATTTCAGACGAAAAGTTCAGCAGCATTTTCTTTTATTTAATTTCAAATCACCAATTCTCAATTATGGATGTGCATTTTTTACAAGTGTAGCAAAAGTATTTTGACAATGAACTGAAAATACAGGCCACTTATGCTACTTTCAAATAAAGCAAAGTATTTTAACCACATTCTGCCCACTTAAAGAACATGGCAGAGAAAAAATTTTAGTTTTAATTTATTTTCAAACAGATCACAATGTTCTTATGGTATAAAAATTAAAAGGTACAAATTCTACTCCACTTTCCCTGACACCAACCTCTTTTCCCAAAGGCAACAAATGTTACCAATTTCTTATATCTTCTTCCATTTTAGATATTTTAAAGGTTTAAAGTATTTGAATATTCTAGTGAAGTAATTTAGGGAAAAGATCACACAGTACACTAATGCTTATGATAAAAGTGGATCTCTGAAGTTTCCTAGGGAAATCTGTTTTTACCCCATCATTTCAGCCAAATGAGGATTTCTGAAAGTGATGTATAAAGCTTTCAGACATTTTCATCTCAATTTTCCACCTTCCAATCCCCAATCCTCAACTCTTAGTTGCAAACTCTAATTCTTCCAATTTTCTTCCTACTAAACTGTCTATATCTAAAAGGAACTATCCTTTTGGTTTTTTATGATGCCATTAATAGTTCTCAATTTCCTAAGAAAAGCACTTGTCCATTACATTCCTGAATATTCCTAAGTGTATGAAATTTCTGAGTGCTAATGGCAGACTTAGAAACAGCTCCTAAAATGCAAGAACATATAAATAAAAAGAATCTGAAATTGGGAGTTAAGAGACTTAGGTCTAGTCTTAAGCAGGCCAACATTTATATTTAACAGAGTTGTTACAAAATTTTAAATGAGTGATTTTTATGAAACTGCTCCCTTAAGTACTATAATACAAATAAGCATAAAGAACAAGTAAATTAAAATATGTATTTATAATAAAAATCATGCAAGTATCTGAGTTTGGTAGTGAAGAATAAAGAATGGAGGGACTTCCCCAGTACTGCAGTGGTTAAGAATGTGCCTGCCAATGCAGGGGACACAAGTTTGATCCCTGGTCCAGGAAGATCCCACATGCTGTGGAGCAACTAAGCATGTGCACCACAACTACTGAGCCTGTGCTCCAGAGCCCGCGAGCCACAACACTGAACCCACGTGCCACAACTACTGAAGCCCGCGCACCGCAACTACTGAGCCCACATGCCACAACTACTGAAGCCCGCATGCTCTAGGGCTCGCGTGCCACAACTACTGAGCCTGCATGCTGCAACTACTGAAGCCGAGAGCCCGTGCTCCGCACCAAGAGAAGCCACTGCAAGTGAAAAGCCCAAGCACCACAATGAAAACCCAACACAGCCAAAAAAAAAAGAAAGAATGTAAAGTCAAATACAGTAATCAGGCTTTGGATTACTGCAATACTCCCCCAAGATGGCTTATCTGTAATCAGTTTTTCCCCACTCTAGCATATGCCACATATCCCTGCCAAATTAATCTCCCTGTGGCTCAGCTCTGATTAGGTAACTTGTCTGCTCAAAAACCATCCTCAATGATTCATTACCTAACAGATTTATAATGAACTTCTCTGTGATACTAAAGACTTTCCACAATATGATACAAATTACCTTTACAGCCATCTTTTCCACTACTTTTCATCTATACTCAAAGTGGGCTTTACTATTTGGTTCATACTATTCCATAACAAAAATATCCTCCCCAATATCAGCCCATTTAAATCCACTTAAATCTTCTTCTGACTCAAACACGCACTTCTACGACATCTTTTCCTTTTCCCACCTATCTCTCATTCTCTTCTCTGAACTCCAATGGGAAAATAGTATTTACTGACCATCTATTTTACACTAGGAACTAAGCTAGGTGCTTTATAGACATTGTTTCATAGAAGTATTATTAGTACCATACTAGAATGATTCTAATCCCCAAAACGATAACAATCCCCTCTCCCCAAAAGGCAGTATTTCCAAAGCAAATCCTAAGAACTTCATAAAAACAACCTCAAAAACTAACAAACAAAAAACCTTTAAGGAGGAACTTCTCTCTTTCTCCCTATGCTTTACCCTCTAACTGTATACCCTCTTACCAGTCACCAGTCCTTCCGAAAGAAAAGAAAGGTGAATCTGACAAGTCAGAGCCTGAGGCTCTACAACGATCTACATTTTACACAAGCAATGAGTTATAGTGCACACAGCAGGCAGAAGTTGTCTCTTAATGGCTAGGCCTGGAATTGACATAGCTTCATTTCTAACTCATTCTATTGGTTGATATGAGATGCAAGCCAGCCCAGATTCATATGAGAAAAGAGACAACACAAGATGTGATTCACTGAGGACTGTCTTTGGAGCCTAGCTACCATAAACAAAATGTTACCAAAAAACCGATAGTCCATTAAGTTAGCAATCTGAAAATCACAAGTCAGGCTTTAAAAGATGCAAACAAGCCAAAGAGCATAGAAATAGTAGAGATAATAATGATTTTCTGGAGGAACAGAAACACCCAGAAGGATGATTTACTTCTTAATATTTTAAAAAGGAAATCAAGTTTACATACCTCATAAAGTCATGTAAATATGGGGGGTGGAAGCAAAAATAAAACATTTTTGAAAAGAAAGTAAGGTCCAGTTTTGTTAAGTGCTATGCCATTTCTAGTTCCATCTTTATATAATAATATTGACATTGATAAAAAGTATTCCTAAATTATGTTCAGTGTATTCAGAGAACAGCAAGAATAGGGAGCAAGGGAGGCTGGGTTTGAATACAAGTTTCAAGACTTACCTAGATATATGACCTTGAATATGTCACCTAATCTCAGTTTTCTAATTTGCAAAAAAAGAATACCTTAGAAACATATTAGATTTAAATCTCAGAAAGATATCTAACTCAGAAAGATGAAATTTAAATGAGAAGGTACATAAACTACAACATACTAGTGGGTGCTCAATCGATTTTAATCCTTCTTAAACCATCCATACTACACAAACTCTAAACAATGAAAATACATTCAACATTTTAGAATAATTTTCACCAATAAAAATAAAACTAAAATACTACTCTATAACTTAAAACTATCTAGAACATGTAGTTACCCTGAACAATCTGTTCTTCAGAGATTACGGATTACCATAATCTTATGATGTCCACTTAAATATCTAGATAGGGAAAGCTACACATATGTAAATAATAGGTTAAATAACAATTCCTAGGTCACTACTGAAATGTGTTGAGTACCTGTATGACAATGTTCAGACCTTATAAATGAAATCTTCACCACATAACCTATCCATCAGATTAAATGGTTGAAAAAGAACATAAGCCTCTGTTTGCAGATGACATGATTTATACACAGAAAATCCTAAAGAATCCAAAAAAAATTATTAGAATAAAAGAGATTATCAAGTTTACAAGACACAAGATCAAATCACAAAAATCAATTGTATTTCTATATACTAGCAATGAAGAGTCTAAATGAAATGAAGAAAATTCATTTTAAAATAGCATTGAAAAGAATAAAATACTTAGGAATAACTTTAACAAAAGAAGTGCCAAGACTTGCACACAGAAAACTACAAAACATCGTTGAAAGAAATTAAAGACCTAAATAAATGGAAAGACATCCCATGTCCATGGATTGGAAGACTTAATATGGCAATACTCTGTTAATATGCCAATATTCTGAAAATTGATTTACAGATTTCACTAAAGTCTATATAAAAATCCCAGCTGGATTTCTTGCAGAAATTGATAGGAGGATCAAAAATTCATATGGAATGCATGGAATCCAGAACAGTCAAACAATCTTGGAAAAGAAGAACAAAGTTGGAGGAATCATACTTTTCAATTTCAAATTTTACAAACAGCTAAAGTAATCAAGAGAATGTTCTACTAGCATAAGAACAAACGTACAGATTAATGGAATAGAATTGAGAGTCCAGAAATCAACCCTTACATCTATGGTCAACTGATTTTAGATAAGTGTGGCAAGACCAGTCAATGGAGAAAGAATATTCTTTTAAACAAATGGTGCTGAGACCAGATAGCCACATACAAAGAATAACGTGGAACCTCTACCTCACATCATATGCAAAAATTAACCTGAAATGGATCAAAGACCTAAATATAGGAGCTAAAAAGATAAAAACTCTTTAAAGAATAGGTGCAAATCTTCATGACCTTGATTTGAGCAACAATTTCGTAAATACAACATCAAAATCACAAGCAACAAAGGGAAAAAAAATAGGTAAACTGGATCTCATCAAAAAGTAAAAGTTTTATGCTTCAATGGACACTATGAAGAAAGTGAAAAGACAATCCAAGAATGGGAGAAAATATTTGCAAATCATATATCTGCTGAGGGATTTTTATCTAGAATATATAAAGAACTCTTACAACTCAATAATAAAAAGACAACACAATTTTAAAACATGCAAAAGATTTGAATGGACATTTCTTGAAATAATATATACAAATTGCTAATAAATACATAAAAAGAAGATTAACTTCATATGTTCATCAGGGAAATGCAAATCAAACTCACAGTGAGATACTTCACACTCACTAGAATGGGTCTAATTAAAAAGATAGATATTAACAAGTATTTCTGACGATGTGGAGAAATTCAAACCCTCAAACATTTCTGGTAGGAATGTATAATGGTGCAAACAGTTTGGAAAACAGTTTGGTAGTTCCTTAAAAAGTTAAACTTAGGGTAAACATATGATCCAGCAATTCTACTCCTAGGTATATACCCAAGAGAACTGAAAACATATGTTTACACAAAAACTTGTATACAATATTCATAGCAGCATTATTCATATAGCCAAAAAGTGGAAACCACCCAAACATCTATCAACTAATGAGTGGGTAAAGAAAATGTGATATATCCATACAATGAAATATTATTCAGCCGTATAAGAGAATGAAGTACTGATATATACATGCTACAACATGAATTAACTTTCAAAACGTTATGTCAAGTGAAAGGAGTCAAAAACAAAAGGCCACAAGTTATATGATACCATTTATATGAAATGTCCAGAATAGGCAAATCCAGAGAGGCAAGAAGTAGACTGGTGGATGCCAGGGATTGGAGAGAGGTGGGGAGGAATAGGGAGTAGTTGCTAATGGGTACAAGGTAGCCTTTGGGGGTGATGAAAATGTTCTGGAATTAGATAGTGATGATGGTTGTACATTCCTGTGAGTGTACTAAAAACCACTGAATCATACACTTTAAAAAGGTGAATTTTAGTAGTATATGATTTAAATCTCAATTTTTCAAAAAGTTAATGTCTATAATCTTCAAAATACAATGTCAAGTTATTATCAAGTTTTAACTGTCTAAATAGCTAGCTGGCCATGACTTCCAGTGAACCAGGAACCAACAACCAATTGTGTTTTACTTGAATTTGCACTGTTAAGGGGTTTTACTAAATTTTATCATTCCTATCTTATGGATATGAACTTCTTCCGGTTGAAACTGGTTCTGCTGAGTATTTCTCCATCTTTGAAGGATTTTTCACCTCCAATTTGTTTCTAGTCTTAAGTGGGCTTCCAAACCACCATATGATCCTTATTGGATTTGCATGCAAACCAAGAGTAACTAAGTTATAGAAATAAGGATCTGAGTGTGTTCCTAGAAGAAAGTCATACGCATCAGCATGTGAACTTTAAATGGTCTGCTTTGTGTGTTCAGAGGTCTATTTTGCTTGCTTCCTGGTTCATACGTGAGGTTGCCTGATGCTGAGTCTGAAAACCTGAGGTATTATCATCACCTGAATAAATTCTATCTTCTTTGGAATTTTCTTTTTTAAAGGACCACATGATATGCCTGAGTTTCTAAGCAATGTTTATGATGGTATTTGATTCTTTCTTCAGGTAGTATTCTTATCTACATTCCTTACAGAAATATTTCATTCAAAGAGAATTTCAACAATTGTCAGTGACTTAATACAGGAGATAATACATGTCTTCAAATATTTCTTTGGATTTATACAGTTTTCAAATCTTGATACTTACTATATTTCATGTTGTTCCAAGCAGATATAAATTTAGTTTTCAGCTTGTCAACCTCATCTGTTCCTGTGGCCTCCATATTCAGATTCTAAAGAAAAAGCCATCACTTGATTGCATTCTTCTGTAAGTTTAGACTTTTGTTCTGACATAAAGAAAAGAAGTTAAAGAAAAATAAGTAATGAGTACATATTATATGGTGCACTATCTGCTAAAGTTACTTAAGTGATTAAATACAACTTGAATTGGAAATGAGCAAACCAATTTTTCATTTTACAGAATAGAATACAATATACTCTATAAATATTTTAATTACAAAATATATTTTATTGTTGTATATTTTATATACAACAATAAAAATTATCACACAAAACCAAACAATAAACTCCCCCAGACACTCACAATTAAGAACAATAACTTAGTAACACAAGTCAGTTTTGGTGAGACTATTCAAGACCTGTTTCATTTGTAATCAGAGAGTGTGATTTGAAATCATATAAGAAGTGGCAACTATCTTCAGAATGGAGGCTTCCACTTATATTGATTAAGTCACTACTTTCATATAAAGCCTAGTTTTTTTTTTAATTAAGGCATTTCCTATATTTCCAATACATCCTTGCTTCCTACTGCAGCACTTTTTAAAAAATCAAATGGCTTAAATTTACAAGACAATGTTTTCTTACTTTAAAATAAGAATAAATGTAGCTTATAAGTATTTAACTTACTTGAGGGAAAATTGAGATACGTGACATGTAATCTGAAAGACGAACAAATTATAACTGAAAATGTTTGAGCTTATTTGAAATAATTCACAAACAGTTTTCTTTTCAAGAAAAGAATGCTACACAGAACATTACCCTTTCAGGGTTATAAATATCAACTTAAAGGTATTGATACATTTGTTTCGCTGACAATAGGCATTCCATTTTATAATATGTATTAGAAGCTACTAATTATACATTATAACTGTGACAGATGAAAGCATGGTCCACTGGAGGAATTTAAAAAGCCAATGCAACTAAGAACAGAATCCAAAAAAGTGGCATGAGATGTGGCTATTGGGTTAGACAGTGGCCAGAGCACACAGGGCCTTGTAGACCATGTTAAGGGTTTTGTTCTTTATCCAAAGGGCAACTGGTTCCAAACAGGAATATCAGAATCAGATTCTGTGGGTTTGTTTGGTTTTTTTGACTCCAACACAGAGAACAGATTGAAAAGGGACAAGAGTAAAGGGTGAAAGTTTACTACTATTGTATAGGATGAGGAGAGAGATGGTAGCTTGGACTAGAGCAGTGGAGATGGAGAGAAATGGACATATGAAGAAACATCAAGAAATCATTAGGTCTCGGTGAGAAAATGGATGTGAAAGATGAGAAAGAGGAATATGTCAAAGATACACCCAGGTTTCTGGCTTGTGAAATTAAATAGTTGGTGCCAATCACTTAAATAGGGAACATTAAATTAGGGGGACTTCCCTGGTGGCTCAGTGGTTAAGAATCCGCCTGCCAAAGCCGGGGATACGGTTCAATCCCTGGTCCAGGAAGATCCCACATGCCGCGGAGCAACTAAGCCCATGCGCCACAACTACTGAGCCTGCACTCTAGAGCCCACGAGCCACAACTACTGAGCCCATGTGCCACGACTACTGAAGCCCACGCACCTAGAGCCTGTGCTCCACAACAAGAGAAGCCATGGCAATGAGAAGCCTGCACACTGCAATGAACAACCGCCCCCGCTCACCACAACTAGAGAAAGTCCGTGTGCAGCAAAGAAGACCCAACACAGCCAAAACTAAATAAAATTTTTTAAAAATTATTTTAAAAAATAGGGAACATTAGGAGAAGAGCAGGTTAGAGGGAGAAGATCATGAATTGGATTTATGTGGAGTTTGAGATGGCTCTGAGATATAGTAGGGAATCATTCATTTTTATTTAATCACTCGATAAATTATTGCCAGGCACTGTTCTAGGTAGTGCAGATACAGCTTAGGGCAAAGGGAGTAAAATACTTGCTTTCGTGACGCTTACGTTCTAGACATTCTAGAGAGGCCAACAAGGCAGTTGGATATATAGCTCTGGAGCTCAAGGGTGAGGTTTGGGTGAGAGCTATTAATTTGAGAATTGTTGATACACAAATGAAGAGTTAGAGCTATAAACATGTTTCTCAAGGATTCTGCCTCATCCATGATGGCACCCCAACCTTGAGGATGATATTCAAAGCCCTTCATAAAATTACATCTGCCCACTTACTCAGCTTTCTCTCTTGCCACTCCCTCACATGCACTATATACTAAAGCCATTTTTAATATTAATATTAAAGCTTCCTACACTTGACATGCTAACACCTCCATGCCTTTGCATGTGCTCTTCCCTCCACCTACAATGCCTTCCTGCTCACCCTCACTTTTTGACTGTCTTATTATCATGAGTCCCTAAGACCCAGCTTAAGTTTCTCCTCCTCTGGTAAGATTAGTAAAATTTTTACCCTCCTCCCAACCTCAAACTAAGACAGAAGCCCCTCTTCTTAGCTCCTTAGGAGCCTATGTCTTCCTCTATCACAGCACTCATCACACTGTATTGTAATAACTTGCTTCTTACCTGACTCTTACACCAGACAGTAAACTTTTCAAATGTCCTTAAGTTCTGCCTGGCACACAGTTGTTTCTCAAAATGTTTATTAAATGAATCAGTGAACTGAAAAATTATGAAAAATAAGCAGTAGTCTTACCTGCTGTAATTAGAATTCTTTGACAACTAGAATAAAGAAAAAAATTTCCTCCCAAAAGTGCATTATTTAACAAAATTTGGAAAAGCAAGAAGGAGAAAAGTTTATAAAATGTGTGATTATATATAGTGCATCCACATGATGGGTTATATATCCATTAAAAATGCTTACAAAGAGTCTGTGAAAATGGGGAAACACTATGCAAAATCTAAAACTTTATGTATCACACAATACTATCTGGGGGCTGAGGGGGAGGTGAAGGAGTAAAAAAAAGTATACCAAATTGCTAACAATAGTTTCCCTGACAAATTGTGTATGGCTACTTTTTTTTTTATCACTATTGCTCACCTTTTCCAAATCTTATACAAAGAACACACGTAATTTTTAGAATTTAAAAAGTTTATTTTTAGGGACTTCCCTGGTGGTCCAGTGGTTAAGACTCCGAGCTCCCAATGCAGGGGGCCCTGGTTCTATCCCTGGTCAGGGAACTAGATCCCGCATGCTGCAACTAAGAGCCCACATGATGCAACTAAGAGCCCACACGACACAACTAAAGACCCCACATGCCACAACTAAAAAGATCCCGAATGCCACAACGAAGATCCCATGTGCCACAACTAAGATGAAGCACAGCCAAATGAATGAATATTAAAAAACATATATAAAGTTTATTTTTAAAAAGCCACCAACCATGAATCTTCTAAATACAAAATGTTTAAAATAAGAGAATGTAAGGAACTTCCATACTGTTCTCCATGTGGCTGCACCAATTTATATTCCCACCAACAGTGCAAGAGGGTCCATTCTTCTCCACACCCTCTCCAGCGTTTAACGTTTGTAGACTTTTGGACGATGGCCATTCTAACCAGTGCGAGGTGATACCTCGCAGTTTTGATTTGCATTTCTCTAATAATTAGCAATGTCAAACATCTTTTCATGTGCCTTTTGGCTATCTGTATGTCTTCTTTACAGAAATATCTATTTAGGTTTTCTGCCCATTTTTTGATTGGGTTATTTGTTTTTTTTATATTGAGCTGTATGAACTATTTGTATATTTTAGAGATTAATCCCTTGTCGGTCACATAATTTGCAAATATTTTCTCCCAATCTGTAGGTTGTTTTTTCATTTTGTTTATGGTTTCCTTTGCTGTGTATATACTTTGATTTAATTAGATCCCATTTGTTTCTTTTTGTTTTTATCTCCATTACTCTAGGAGACAAATCCAAAAAGATATTGCGATTTATGTCAAAAAGTGTTCTGCCTATGTTTTGGGGGGTTTTTTTGTTTTGTTTTGCTTTATTTTATTTTTTGGCTGCATTGGGTTTTTGTTGCTGCACGTGGGCTTTCTCTAGTTGTGGCAAGTGGGGGCTACTCTTCCTTGTGGTGCACGGACATCTCATCGTAGTGGCTTCTCTTGTTGCAGAACATGGGCTCTAGGCACACGGGTTTCAGTAGTTGCAGCACGCAGGCCCTAGAGTGTGCAGACTTCAGTAGTTGTGGCACGCGGGGTCAGTAGTTGTGCCTTACAGGCCCTAGAGCGCAGGCTCGGTAGTTGTGGCACACGGGTTTAGTTGCTCCGCGGCATGTGGGATCTTCCCAGACCTGGAAAGATCAAACCTGTGTCCCCTGCATTGGCAGGTAGATTCTTAACCGCTGTGCCACCAGGGAAGTCCCTCTGCCTGTGTTTTCCTCTAGGAGTTTTATAGCATCCGGTCTTACATTTAGGTCTTTAATCCATTTTGAGTTTATTTTTGTGTGTGGTGTTAGAGAGTGTTCTAATTTCATTCTTTTACATGTAGCTGTCCAGTTTTCCCAGCACCACTTACTGAAGAGACTGGAGGTTCTTTAAAAAACCAAAAATAGAACTACCATATGATTCTGCAATACCACTCCTGGGCATATATAGGGACAAAACTAATTTGAAAGATACATTCACCCTAATGTTCACTGCAGCACTATTTACAATAGCCAAGACATGGAAGCAACCTAAGTGTCCATCAACAGATAAATGGATAAAGATGTGATACATATATACAACGGAATACTACTCAGCCATAAAAAAGAATGAAATAATGCCATTTGCGACAACATAGGTGGACCTAGAGATTATCATATGAAGTGAAGCAAGACAAACATCATATGATATCGCTTATATGTGCAATGTAAACAAAAATGATACAAATGAACTTACATAAAGAACAGAAACAGGGCTTCCCTGGTGGTGCAGTGGTTAAGAATCCGCCTGCCAATTCAGGGGACACAGGTTCGAGCCCTGGTCCGGGAAGATCCCACATGCTGCGGAGCAACTAAGCCCGTGTGCCACAACTACTGAGCCTGTGTGCCACAACTACTAAGCCCGTGAGCCACAACTACTGAGCCCATGTGCCACAACTACTGAAGCCTGCGCACCTAGAGCCTGTGCTCTGCAACAAGAGAAGCCACCACAATGAGAAGCCCATGCACTGCAACCAAGAGTAGCCCCCGCTCGCCACAACTAGAGGAAAGCCTGCAGGCAGCAATGAACACCCAACACAGCCAAAAATAAATAAATTTATTAAAAAAAAAAAAAAGAAAGAACAGAAACAGACCCACAGACAAAGAAAACAAACTTATGGTTACCAAAGAGGAAAGGGGCAGGGGAGGGATAAATTAGGAGTTTGGGATTAACATATACACACCACTCTATAAAAAATAACCAACAAGGACCTACTATATAGCACAGAGAACTATACTCAATATTTTGTAATAACCTATAAGAGAAAAGAATCTGAAAAAATAGACCTATGTATGTATGTATAACTGAATCACTTTGCTGTAAACTTGAAATAACACAACATTGTAAATCAACTATACTTCAATAAAAATGAATAAATTAAAAAATAAAAATAAGAGAATGTACATGCATGTATTTTCTTTCTAAGTCAGAAAGAAAGTAGGCCACAGGGAGGACCTTGGTTCAAAGGGTTCCCAATACCAGCTACCAGGAACACTCTGGACAGTCCTTAGCCACAGTGTGAAAGTCAACATGCCTTTCAAGTGTGCTGGGGGAAAATGAAGACAAAATGAGACATTTTCTATGGGGAAAGTCTGTATATTAGATAAAGACTCCTAAATAAATAAATAAATAACCAAGGTAAGATGCTGTGACAGATACAGAAATTAATGAGACAAATATACTAACCTCAAGGAACTCACAGTGGAATAAATTGTTAAATTATTTTTACTGTTATTTTTACTTCAAACTCCTGCTACTTATAGACTATTTACTCAGAGTAATTTACCCCAAACTTGAAACATTTGAAATGTTTTTGGAACATCTCAACTATTTTATAAGAATTCATGTATTGTCATTGTTATATAGAGTACATGAAAAGAATAAAATTATTACCATAAGGTCAAATTAACTAAGCTGTTATTAGTTTAACAATTCAGTATAGTTATTTTCCATATAACTAAAATTGAATTCTAATCTTCTATAAAGACAGAAACTCATTTTATTTCCATAACAAAAATTTAAATGGCTGTTTCTAAAAATCCTAACTTTTTAGAGCAGAGATGATTTTGAAAGGTGATCCCTCGAACCATATTAGAAAGTACTATAAACTAAAACACCTTAAAAAGGAACCAAAAATTCCTAATGAGGAAAGGATTTTCCTTACTGCATATTAAAACACATTATAAAACTACAGTAATTAAGTTAATACTTAAATTTATTATCTTATTAGCAAAGGATGACACTGAGTAAAACATAACAGGGAGTACAGAAATAAATCCAAATATATTTGAGAATTTAGTGACTGATACAAGAGATATTTCACATCAGTGAGAAAAGATAGCTGATTTAGTAAATAGTACTGGAATAATAAGCTAGCCAGTTTAAAAATAAAGCTACCTCACACATTATTAATTCTAGACTGATCACAGAATTAAATGCAAATGCAAGCACATGGCATGTTTGCACATACTGCAGGGAAGTATTGATTTAAATATTTTTAACAGTGTTGTAGAAAAGACCTTTATTCTAAGCATGGTATGCAATACTAGAAATCAGAAAGGAAAATGTAATCACATAAAAAAGAAAACTTCTGTACAGGAAGAAGAAAAAGAAAGCATTAACAAGGTTGACTTGCAATTCATAAATTAAGAAAAAAATCCAATTCATATTGCATAGACAAAGCTTTAATGTCCATAATATATAAAGAGCTCTTAAAAATCAATCACAAAAAAGGAAAAAAAAAGACAAGCATTCTGAAAGAAAAGGACCAATAAACATATGAAAATATTTTCAACCTTACTAGATCAAAGTAATGCACATTAAAGGAATTTAATATATTTTTCATATTCACAAGAGATATTGGCAAGCCTGAGGTAACAAGCATTTTACAAAATTATTTCTCAGATATAAACTCCTTGAGGGCAGAGAATGTGTCTTGTTCACTACTATATCCTCACACCTAGCACACAGGAGTGCTAGCAGACACAAATATCTGTTGATGATACATATTATGACCTATATTTATCACAATAAAGAGATATCCATAAAAAGCTTTAAAAAAAAGATATCCAGAGAGCATCAAAATATGTGAGGCAAAACTGTAAGAAGAAATAGATTAATCCACTGTTATAACTGGAGAGTTTAACACCTCTCTATCAGAAATGGACACATTCAGCAGGCAGAAAATCAGTAATGACATAATTGAGCTCAAAAGCAGCATCAATCAACTACAGACTATCCCTCCAAGGGGCCTCTGTGGGGGGGTGGGGGGAGGGAAACAGCTACAGACTAGACAGCTACAGACTACATCACCTAACAACAGCAGATTACACATTCTTCTCAGGTTCACACAGAATATTCACCAAAATAGACCACATTCTGGGCCATAAAACACCCCTTAACAAATTTAAAAGGATCAAAATCATACAATGTTTGCTCTTACCATGGTGGAGTTGAACTGGAAATCAAAAATGAAAAGATAGCCTAAAAATCCCAAAATACTTGGAGCTTAAACAACATACCTCTCATGGGTCAAAGAAGAAATCTCAAACCTCATGGGTCAAAGAAGGGAAATTGAAAAGTATTTTGAATTAAATGAAAAAGTAGTATCAAAATTTGTGGGATGCAACAAACGCATGGCTACAGGGAAATTTATAGCACTGAATGCATATATTAGAAAAGAAATATAAAATTAGTAACATAAGCTTCCACCTTAGAAAACCAGAAAAATAAGAGCAAATTAAATCTAAAGTAAGCAGAAAAAAGGAAATAATAAAAATTAGGGCAGAAAAAAAAAAATCAATAGAGATTGAACGAAACCAATCAATGAAACCAAAAGCTGCTTCTTTGAAAAGATCAATAAAACCTATAAGCCGGGCTTCCCTGGTGGCGCAGTGGTTGAGAGTCTGCCTGCCAATGCAGGGAGCACGGGTTCGAGCCCTGGTCTGGGAGGATCCCACATGCCACGGAGCGACTAGGCCCGTGAGCCACAACTACTGAGCCTGCGCGTCTGGAGCTTGTGCTCCGGAACAAGAGAGGCCGCAACGGTGAGAGGCGCGCGCACCGCGATGAGGAGTGGCCCCTGCTCTCCGCAACTGGAGAAAGCCCTCGCACAGAAACAAAGACCCAACACAGCCAAAAATAACTAAATTAAATAAATAAAATTAAAAAAAAAAAAAAAAAAAAAAAAAAAAAAAAAAAAAAACCTATAAGCCTCTAGCCAGGCTAACTAAGAAAAGAGAGAAGACGCAAATTACTAATACCAGAAATGAGAGAGAAGGCATCAGCACAGCTCCCATGGAAATTAAAATAACAATAAGAAATATCATGAACAACTCTATGCTCACAAATTTGATAACCCAGGTGAAATGGACCAAATCCTTGAAAGATAGTCTGCCAAAAGTCACACAAGAAGACAGACAATCTGAATAGGGCTGTATCTATTTTTAAAAGTGAATCAATAATTCATAACCTTTAAAACACAAAGCATCAAGCCCAGATGGCGTCACTGAGTTCTACCATACATTTAAGAAAGAAGTTATGTCCATTCTCTACAATTTCTTCCAGAAGATAGAAGCAGAGGGAATACTTCCAAACTCATTCTATGAAGTCAGCATTACCCTAATACCAAAACCAAAGACATTACAAGAAAAGAAAACTACTGACCAGTATTTCTCATCAACATAGCTGCAAAATCCTCAACTAAATATTAGTAAATCAAATTCAGCAATGCATAGAAGATGCATCTGGGTGGCCTCTTTAGTGGAGTAGGAAGACCCTGAGCTCACCTCCTCCCACAGGCATACCAAAATTACAAATATTTACAGAGCAACTATTGATTATAGACCGGAAGACCAACAGAAAAGATCTTCTACAATTAAAGGTATAAAGAAGTAAACACAGAAGACGGATAGGAGGGGCAGCGACTTAGTAAAAACCCATTCCCCAAGGTGGGTGACTCACGAACAAAATGATAATTACAGTTGTAGAGGTTTCTCCCCAAGGAGCAAGGGGGTCCAAGCCCCACACTGGGGTCCCCAGCCCAGGGGTCCTGCACCAGGAAAACAAGCCCCCAAAAAGATTTGTCTTGGAAAACCAGTGGGGCCTACTTTCGGGAGAGGAAGAGGACTGTGCAAAATAGAGACTCCACTCTTAAAGGACGCACTCAAAACCTCACACTCTCTGGGATCCAGAGCAAAAGCAGTAACTTCAAAGGAGTCTGGGTCAGACCTACCTGCTGGTCTTGGCAGAGAGGCAGGAGGCAAGTGGAGCTCACCCTGGGGACATACACACTGGCGGCAGCCATTTTGGGGAGCTTGTTCTACCGCGAGGACCCCAGTGCTGTCAAGTACCATTTTGGACTCCTCCCTCTCGCTTATTATCTCTGGAACCAAGCCCCTCCTACCAGCATGTCACCACCTGTAATGGGATTCCTAAGGCCATGCAACTAGCCAGGCAGAGACACAGGCTCACACACCAGCAGGCCAGCTACCTTAAGACCCCCCTCCCCTGAGCCCACAGCTGCCACAGGACCTGCGCTGTATAGAAGAGGGCCCAGGACCTGGCCCCACATACCAGTGCACCGGCACTAACCTCGGAACTGCCAGGGCTTGCAGCCACAGAACCCAGGGCCTGGCCCCACCCACCAGTGGGCAGTCACCAGCCCCAGAACGCCCTGGGCCCAGGCCTTACCCACGAGTGTGCCAACACCTCAACTCCAGGACCCCCAGGGCCCTACAACCAAAGACCCTGAGACCCAGCTTCACCCACCAATGAGCAGGCATTAGGCCCAGGACCACCTGGGCCTCGCCCCGCCCCCCACACCAACAGGCTGCTACCAGCTCTATAATCCCCAGGCTCTACAGCCAGAGAGTCCAGGATTCAGCTCTACCAACCAGTGGGCTGGCACTAGCCCCAGGACCTCAGACACTAGTGGGTGGGCAACAGCACCAGAATCCCATGGGCTACGGACCCACCCATCAGAGGGCAGACACCAGACCCAGGACCACCATAGCCCCACAGCCTGTCATGTCAGGACACAGCCCACCAACCAGCAGAAAAACACCACCCACAGGACACACTGGGTCCTGGCCCTGCCAACCAGCAAGCCAACACCAGCTCTAGGATACCCTGGGCCCCTCAGCCAGCCTCCCCAGGATCTGGCCCAACACACAAGTGGGTAAAAAATCAGGTTTGGGACACCCCAGACCCTGCAGCCAGCCATGCCAGAAAATGGACCTGACCACCAGCAGGCTGATAATAGATCCAGGACCCCCCAGCCCCACACCAGAACCCAGTTCCCACCCACCAGTGGGACAGCGCTAGCCCCAGGACCCTCTGGGGCTCTGCAGTCAGGTGCCTCATGACCCAGCCCCACCAACCAGCAGCCAACAGCCTCTGCACAAGACAAGGCCTGACAAAGAAACAGACTGGGGACCAGTCACGCCTACCAGACCAACCACAGTAGCCAGCTCACCACAACAGAAGGACCCATGCAGCCCACAAAGGGAGCACCCTTAGACCATATAGCTCCGGTAACTACAGGGGAGTGCACTGCTGGGACGCATAGGATGTCTCCTATACAAGGCCACTTCTCCAAGGCTGGAAACATAACCAACCTACCAAGTACATCAAAATAAAAATAGCAAATTAGGCAAAATGAGAAAACAGAGAAGTATTTTGCAAATAAAGTAACAAGATAAAATTTAGAAGAACTAAAGGAAGCAGAGATAAGCAATCTAACCAATAAAGTGGTCAAGGTAATGATCATAAAGATGTTCAAAGAACTCAGAAGAAGATTGGACGAACAGACAGAGAAGTTAGAAGTTTGTAACGAAGAGTTAGAAAATACAAAGAAGAAAGAACAGAGGTAAATACAGTAACTGAAATAAAAAATACAACAGAAGAAATCAACAGAAGACTGCATGATATAAGCAATGGATCAGTGAGCTGGAAAACAAAGTAGTGAAAATCACTAAACCTGAATGGAAAAAGAAAAAGTAATAAAAAGAAACAAGGACAGTTTAAGAGACCTCTGCACAATGACTCACATTCACATTACAGGGGTCCCAGAAGAAGAAGAGAGAGAAAAAAAGCAGAGAATGTATGAAAGACATAATAGTTGAAAACTCGCCTAAAACTGGGAAATGAAACAGACACAGACGTCCAGGTCCAGGAAGCAGAGAGAGTCCCAAATGAGACCAACCCAAAAAAGACTACAACAAGACACATAGTAATTAAATTGGCAAAAATTAAAGATAAAGAGAACATTAAAAACAGCCAAGGAAGAAGCAACAAGCTACAAAGGAACTCCCATTAGGCTATCAGCTGAGTTTTCAGCAGAAACTCAGCAGGCCAAAAGGGAGTGGCATAATACATTTAAAGTAATGAAAGGGAAAAACCTACAACCAAGAAGACTCTACCCAGCAAGGCTTTCACTCAGATTTGATGGAGAGATCAAGATTCACAGACAAGCAAAAGCCAAAAGAGCTCAGCTCAACCAACCAGCTTTACAGGAATTGTTAAAGGGACTTCTCTAAATGAAAAAGAAAGGCCACAACTAGAAACATAAAAATTACAAAAGGAAAGCCTCATTGGTAAAGGCAAATATACAATAAAGGTAGTAAACCAACCAAGTACAAAGTTAGTAGGAAGGTTAAAAGACAAAAGTAGTAAAACCACCTACATCCACAATAACTAGTTAGGGATATACAAAACAAAAAGATGTAAAATATGATGTCAAAAACAATAAACGTGGTGGGGGGAGAAAAAATGCAGGGTTGTTAAAATGTGTTTGAACTTAAGAAATCAGCAACTTACAACAATCATATAAATATATAGAGATTGCTATATATAAACCTCATGGTAATAACCAAGCAAAAAACTACAATAGATACACAGGAAAAAGAAAAAAAGAAAAAAGGTATCCAAATACAACACTAAAGCTAGTCATCAAATTACAAAGGAAAAGAGCAAAAGAAAAAGAAAGGAACAAAAAGAACTACACAAACAGCCCAAAACAGTTAACAGAATGGCAAAAATTACATAGCTATCAATAATTACTTCAAATGTAAATGGACTAAATACTCCAAACAAGGGCAGGGAGTGGCTGAATGGATACAAAAACAAGACCCATACATATGCAGCCTACATGAAACTCACTTCAGATCTAAAGACACAGACTGAAAGTGAGGGGATGGAAAAAGGTATTCTATGCAAATGGACATGAAAGTCAGGATAGCAACACTTATATCAAACAAAATAGACTTTAACAAAGACTATAACAAGAGACAAAGAAAGAGCTTGCATAATGATCAAGGAATCAGTCCAAGAAGTAGATATAACTGTTGTAAATATATAAGCACACAACATATGAGCACCTAAATACATAAAGCAAATATTAACAGACATGAAGAAACTGACAGTAACACAATAACATCAATAGTACAGAACTTTAACATCCTACTTACATGAACTGAAAATCATCCAGACAGAAAATCAATTTGAAAAAAGGGGTTTAAATGACACATTAGATCAAATGCATTTCAAAGATATATAGAGAACATACCATTCAAAAACAGCCAAATACACATTCTTTACAAATGCACATGGAACTTTCTCCAGAATAAATCAAACGCTAGGCCACAAAACAAGTCTCAGTAAATTTAATAAAATCCAAATTATATCATGAATCCTTTCTGACCAGAATGCCATGAGACTAGAAATCAACTACAAGAACAATACTGCAAAAAAGCACAAACACATGGAAGCTAAGCAATATGCTAGTAAACAACCAATGTTTACTAGCATGATTTTGAGGTCACTGAAAAAAATCAAAAAATACCTGGAGACAAATAGAAACAAAAACACGACAATCCAAAATCTATAGGACAATAAAAACAAAAATAAACAAACGTGACCTAATGAAACTTAGAAGCTTTTGCATAGCAAAGGAAACCATAAACAAGACGAAAAGACAACCCTCAGAATGGGAGAAAATATTTGCAAACGAAGCAATGGACAAAGGACTAATATCCAAAATATACAAGCAGCTCGTGCAGCTCAATATCAAAAAAATCAAACAACCCAATCCAAAAATGGGTAGAAGACCTAAATAGACATTTCTCCAAAGAAGATATACAGATTGCCAACAAACACGTGAAAGGATGCTCAACATCACTAATCATTAGAGAAATGCAAATCTAAATCACAATGAGGTATCACCTCACACCAGTCAGAATGGCCATCATCAAAAACTCTACAAACAATAAATGCTGGAGAGGTGTGGAGAAAAGGGAACCCTCTTGCACTGTTGGTGGGAATGTAAACTGATACAGCCACTATGGAGAACAGTATGGAGGTTCCTTAAAAAACTAAAAATAGAACTATCACATAACCCAGCAATCCCACTACTGGGCATATACCCTGAGAAAACCATAACTCAAAAAGTCATGTACCACAATGTTCACTGCAGCACTATTTACAATAACCAGGACATGGAAGAAACCTAAGTGTCCATTAACAGATGAATGGATAAAGAAGATGTGGCACATATATACAATGGAATATTACTCAGCCATAAAAACAAACAAAATTGAGTTATTTGTAGTGAGGTGGATGGACCTAAAGTCTGTCATACAGAGTGAAGTAAGTCAGAAAGAAAAAACCAAATACCGTATGCTAACACATATATATGGAATCTTAAAAAAAAATGGTTCTGAAGAACCTAGGGGCAGGACAGGAATAAAGACGCAGACATAGAGAATAGACTTAAGGACACGGGAGGGTGAAGGGTAAGCTGGGACAAAGTGAGGGAGTAGCACTGACATATATACACTACCAAGTGTAAAATAGATAGCTAGTGGGAAGCAGCTGCATAGCACAGGGAGATCAGCTTGGTGCTTTGTGTTCACCTAGAGGGGTGGGATAGGGAGGCTGGGAGGGAGACACAAGAGGGAGGGTATATGGGGATATAAGTATACGTATAGCTGATTCACCTTTGTTATACAGCAGAAACTAGCACAGCAATATAAAGCAATTATACTCCAATAAATATTTTTTTAAAAGTCCATAATGTTAAAAGTGGAAATCTCTAAGAGATGCAATATCATTTTTTTTAACATTAGGAGCTTTATTTAACAAGGTATGATTTATGTTGAGACTATGCTGACATTATGCAATGTCATTTCTACTTTTTTTTTGTACTTGTCTTTATTAAATTGTTTACATTGAGCCTCTTGTAAAATAATAACAGAATTATTCAAAAATAAACCGCTCAAATGAAAAACTTCACACAGGAAATTACAAATATGTCCAGGTTATGTTAAATTCTAACAAAAACAACTTAAACTGCTCAACTAAGAAATCTACAGAGAAGACATTCTATTACAAAGTTCCTAAACAGCCTATGAGAAAAATAAAAATGCTGAGACAAAGTGCTTTTTTCCTTTTTAAGATAAACATTATTCTTGTGTTTCTCAAAGACATCAGATTCAGCTATTTAGTCATTTACAAAACTTAACTTCCTCAATGTAATTCCCCAGAACAGCTTTAGCTGAGTAAAATGACTTGGAGGCTACCCCTTGTTAACTCATAATTTTTTTTTCTCCTAAAAATAAATGTGGTGAGATCTGGAAAGAGGAAAAAGCATAAATTAATACTTGCATCCATTCAGTCTACTATTTTCTTTAAATGAGTCTCAGGTATGAATAGGGAATATAGTTAATAATTACATAATATCTTTGGATTGTGACATACTGTAACTAATTGTGGTGATCATTTTAAAATGTATAAAAATACCAAATCACTATGTTAATAGGAACTAACATAGTGTTTAGGTCAATTATACTTCAAAAACAAACAAACTCATAGAAAAAGACATTAGATTTCTGGTTACCAGAGGAGAGGATGGCAGAGAGGGAGTTGGATGAAGGTAGTCAAAAGGTACAAACTTCCAGTTATTAAAAAAAAAAAAGTTACAAACTTCCAATTGTAAGATAAATAAGTACTAGGGATGTAATTAACATGATAAATATAATTAGCACTGCTGTATGTTATATATGAAACTTAAGAGAGTAAATCCTGAGTTCTCTTCACAAGAAAAAAATTTTTTTTTCTATTTCTTTAATTTTGTATCTATATGAGATGACAGATGATCACTCAACTTATTGTGATAATCATTTCATGATGTATGTAAGTCAAATCATTATGCTGTACATCTTAAACTTATACAGTGCTGTGTGTCAATTATATCTCAATAAAGCTGGAAGAAAATGTATATAATAATTTAAAAAGATCAATGAAGAAAAAAATTTTTTCTTTTTGTTTGCCAGGGAAAGGCAAGACAAACAGTACTTTTAGTTTAACTATAAAAGAAAAAAAAACATACAAATGAAGAAACCACAATTCTAAACTATCCTCACCTACAAATTCCCTTTCCAAAAGCTTTCCTGATTTAAAAAAAAAAAATTAAAAATGAATTAAAATTCACTAGTCTATCAATTATAAAGTGAAGAGGTGATATACCCACACATTAAGATAGTCGATAAATTATAAATTGATAAATGTAAAAGGTACTCAAATCGATGTCCCTGGAGAGCAGATAAGGATAATCAGCCTCCCCCATATGGAAATAAATAGAATATTTTATCCACTGAGGATTTAAAGCCAGTAAAAACTGACAGAACTTTAGGGGACTGATTCTACAGAATATATCTCAGTCACGCAGCACAACCAATAAAAACACTGCAGGATTCCAGGATTTGTGTACGGTTGGGCATCTTCCCCAAATGGTATTCTGCAGCAAAAGAAATATAGATATTGATTTCGAATTTTTGATGTGCTTTTAACTATCCCATCAAATAAATTGACCTGTGAGGAAGTTTTTCATCTGCTGTAACCTTTTCTACCTGCTTGCATTTTTAGTAACAAATATCAATCCCGGGCTTCCCTGGTGGTGCAGTGGTTGAGAGTCCGCCTCCCGGTGCAGGCCACACGGGTTCGTGCCCCGGTCCGGGAGGATCCCACGTGCCACGGAGGGGCTGGGCCCGTGAGCCATGGCCACTGAGCCTGCGCGTCCGGAGCCTGTGCTCCGCGACGGGAGAGGCCACAGCGGTGAGAGGCCCTCATACCGCAAAAAAAAAAAAAATGAAAAAAAAAAAACAAAAAAAAACAAAACAAAAAAAAAAAAAAAAATGATAATAATAATAAAAAATAAAATGCTATAATAATTAAGAGAAATATTTTTCCACTTCCAATGAGAACATTCACACATGAAAAAAAATCACAGGGTAACACACAGTCATAACTGACATTCTTCAAATACAAAGAACAAGGACATACAAATAACATAAATCTTTCTATTCTGGGTGTCAATACAGGAAAACACTAGCCATAATTTTTAGGAATGAGTTAAAGTACCCTGAACAATTATGTCTATTGTTAAAGATTAATGCTTGAATTGTATCATCAGTCAAAAGAAGAGCACTGTTTAAAATGTTCACAAACATAATTGTTTTGGCTTACAAATGGAATTGTTTGATGACATTTTTCTCATTTCTAATTTTAAACAGTAAAAAATTATATCAATTTGAAAAAAGAGCTACAAATTTAAAGCCTTATAAAGATAAAAGCTGCATATTCTCTATCTGACATAACTATCCTAGAGCTCCCTATTACTATATATTATGATAAAGTTTTAAATTATTATGTCTACTTTAGTAGTTTTACAGATAATCGATTTTACAGAAAGAGTCTATTAAAAAGTAGTTTAGTAGAAACTTAACTATATTTTAAATTGATAACATAATCACAGAAGAAATAATTCAAATACCTCTGAACACCTGCTTTCTTTGACTATATATCTTTAGTGGGATATATTATAAGGACATAAAGAGGCAAAGAAATCTTTACTTGGTAAATCTGTTGCAGGAGGGAGTATCAGTATAGCAATTCCAAAACTATCATATGTGTGTGTAGGGCAGATTAAATGAGTAAATATATTGATATGGTTGAGAATCAGAATTCTCCCTGTAGGAAAAGGGAAATACAAATATGAACTGAGGAAAGGTAAAGTTGAACTCTGTGATTCTGAACTTGAATTGAAGGTATCCTATAAAATCATGATTTCTTTTAAAAAATGTGTGTGTATGTGTGTAACCATTTAAAGGGCCTAGAAGCAACAACAGTAGTAGTAGTGAGTATATTCAATGCCCAAATTTTGGTTTCTAAGTACCATTTTCCACTAAAATGAACGAGGGCTCCACTGTTAAATAGTTGATTCCAAGTAGAATATACAAGGTGAGCCTGGAACACCTTACTGTACAAAGAAGTAAGAAGGTGCCCAAATACCAATGTGGACATATGCAAAGGCCACAGGAACTAGTTTGAAGGGACTAAACAAATTTGAGATAATTCAGTCATCAAAAAGAATAATGGTAACAGATCATCACATCGGATACGTTTTTTAAAAAGGAATCCTTGGGTACATAGAGGTACTAAAATAAAAGGAGAGGGACTTCCTTGGTGTTCCAGTGGTTAAGAATCCGCCTTCCAGTGCAGGGGACGAGAGTTCGATCCCTGGTCAGGGAACTAAGATCCCATAGGCCGCCAGGCAGCTAAGCCCGTGCGCTCTGGAGCCCACGCACCACAACTAGAGAGAAGCGCACACGCCTCAACAAAGAGCCCACGCACCACAACTAAGACCCAATGCAGCCAAATAAATAAATAAATATTTTTTTTTGTATCTTCCTTTAAAATAAGAAGTGAGAGGAGGAATATCTCTTCTTTAAAGAAAATAGCCAGCAAACATATGTAGAAGGATTGAGAGAACTGGAAAACCATTATTTGGCAACAACCAATGCAATGATTTATTCAGGCAAGGTTTATCAATGGCTACTAAAACCACCGTATAGAAAAAAAATTGTTGGAAAACAGAATAGCTAATGATAAAGTATCACCTCCACAGATTAACTGTTAAGTATAAAAGGGAAAAGACACATTTAAAATGTAGGAATCTGGTTAACCTAAGTGGTCAACCTTAACATCACCAATAAATGGACAAATTATCATTACATTACTCTTGATGTGATCAAATGGAAAGTTTACAATAACTACCATGTAACAGTCTTGAAAAAAAAACTATTTAGCCTGAAATTGTGAAGAAACAATCAAATTCATTTTGTGAGGCATTCTACAAAACAATTGGCCTAGACTTTTCAAAAATGTCAATGTCTTGAAACACCAAAAAAAAAAAAAAAAAAAAAGGAAGGGTCTTCCCCAGTGGCGCAGTGGTTGGGAGTCCGCGGGTTCGTGCCCCGGTCCAGGAAGATCCCACATGCCGCGGAGCGGCTGAGCCCGTGAGCCATGGCCGCTGAGCCTGCGCGTCCGGAGCCTGTGCTCCGCAACGGGAGAGGCCACAACAGTGAGAGGCCCACGTACCACAAAAAAAAAAAAAGGAAGGAAGATAGGAGGAAAAAGAAAAGGTGAGGATTGTTCTAGATAAAAGAAAACAGAGAGATATGACAACCAAACACAATTCAATGAAATCTCTTACTCAATTCAGTGTTATTTTCCTAAAAAGCTATAAGAGACATTATTGGAACATCCAGGTAAATCTGAATTTTTTCATATGGCCTATACATTAGATAATATTATCATATCAAAATTAAATTATTTGGGTATGCTAATGGCATTATGGTTATGTAGAAGGATGTCCTAGTTCCTAGGCGATGCATGATGAAGTATTTAGAAGTATCATGATGTTTCCACCTTACTTTCAAATGCTTCAGCAAGGAAAAAAAAAGTGTACATTTGTGTGTGTGTGTTAGAGAAAAAGCAAAAAAGCAAAAGAAGCATAATGTTAACAACTAGTGAGTCTAGGTAAAGGATATACAGGTATTTGTTGTACTACTCTTTAAACTTTTTTGTATAGGTTTGAAACTTTCAAAAGAAAAAAAGTTGGGGAAAAAAGTAGGATGGAAATTAAATCGACTTTAGAGCAGCTGATCAGACTTTATAACGTTTAACTACTTCTTCACCCTATCCATAAGACCTAAAAGCCAGTACAAAGTTCAGACAGGTTGGACTAAAAATGAAAGTAATAATCCTAACAAATAATAAGTAATTATAAGCCAATCCATCATTAACTTCCAATTATAGTTGTAGACTAACCATAATCTCTGATGAGAATTCTGTGAAAGATGACATGTGCTGACTCACCTAGCACAATAGTGAATAAACAAAAGCTGTCTTGTATAACATTTTCTCCAAATCCAAATATGACTACCAAACGATTTTTTCCCCAATCAAGATCTATTAGTTAAAAGGAACTCTAAATTAAAATGTTGTTACAGAAGTACAGATGATCCCAGACACCACATCACTATAATAATAATAATGATAACAATAATAATAAACAAACTCTGTACCAGGAATTTTGTAAACCTATGCACACATACCATCTCACTTAATCCTCACAACAACTCTATAAGACAGGTACTATTATTATCCTCATTTTATAGATTTAAAAAATAACAAAGGCTGAATAACTTTTGCAAGATCATACTGCTACTAAATAGCAAAACACACCCTGAATCCAGGCAATCTGACTCCAAGCCCAAGCTTTTTGCTCTGTACCCTCTACTGCTTTACTATGAAATGTAAAATTTAAATAACTGACTGTATTAATTCAATATCTACCAAAAACTACACAATGGAGTTATTTCAAAGAAAATCATAAGCATGCCTTTTTTCCCTAATACACATATTTATATTTACACATACACCAACTGAATGAAGTTAGAATTTAACCAGATGCCCAATTTACTGCCAAATCCCAAGTGCAAATAAAAATGATATAGAGCTGTATTACTCAGTTACCTATTCATATATATGGTTGAATATGTTACATATAAATTCAAAACAAATACCAACATATTTCCAAAAGCCTTCATCTAGAACCTTATCCCTGCCCACTCAAGGGAAAAAATACTGAAAAAACTTTTTTCAGGTACAGCATTCCTCAAACATACTTAACTTAAACAACGACATAAAAGGAAAAAAAGAATAATTAAGACATAAACCTTGAACACTGATGCCACGGTGAAAAAATATTAAGAAACAAAGGATGTCCCCCCAAACCCAGTCATCTTACAATGTTCTCTACCTCAATGAACTGTACCACAATCCATCCAGCTACATAAGCCAAAATGGTAGTGGTGGCTGATGGCACCTTTCTCTCCCTCATTCCTCATATCCAATTCATCACCCAGTTCTACCTCCCAAACATCTCTAAAACCCATCCACTTTTACCTGTCTTTACCACCACCTTGTCTAAGATATTACCATCTCTCATCTGGCCTCTCCTCATCCACACTCTTATCTCCTCTGTAAACAGTTTTTCTTCTGTATAACATCAAGTCCTTTTTCATAGAATTTACAATAGTTGCAACTTTACATTTCTTTGATGGAATATTTGATTTATGTCTGCCTCCCCTCATAAGTTCTATGAGGTAGAGACTGCATTTACTCATCACTATATCACTGTGGCCTAGAAGCGTGCCTAGTAAATAAATAAATGCTAAATGATTGAATGCATGTCAAAGATTACAAACATTTATAAACAGTCCAAAAAAATTAAGTAGTTACAAGACTCATGAACCATCATAAGGAGTACCTTATTTCATCATTTCTAGATCACACATTTTTACATTTTAAACTCTGAAACTGAATATACCTTACAGTTGACAATCTTTTTATGTTTAATGGGCAATATTTTTTTTCTTTCACGGCAGTTCATAAAATAATGGTGCACCTTGGAATAAAATAAACAAATAAAAAACCCTCATCACAGGTAAATCTACAATACACCTGACCCACTCAGTTCAAACCTGGTAGTCTAGCCTCCCTTCTCCTTTGGCCACCACGCCACTCCCAACATTCAATAATTAACAGTGCTTACTGGTTCTTTCACCAACAGTTATCCAATTAATTCTTTTTTTTTAATCCCACAATAATAACACTAGATCTATCTAATTCCTCATTGCCTGGTATCTGAGCTCTTGCCACAGCTTCATTCATTTAAACATTTGTTTCAAATTCAGCCAACACTGCCCACCTATATGCAAAGAAATGAAGATACAAAGCAATCCAGTTAACTGTCCCTCCCACTAATCTCTCTCTCCTACAATTTAGAATTTTGCTCATTTTGTGCCTCAAACTGGAATTACTTTCCTCCCAATTTCTACCTACCAAATTTATACTCACTATTTTAGTTCTAGATCAAATCTCATCTTCTTCATGAAATATTCCCTGGTTAATCTCTCTTTTCAACCTTAACATTCTAAAACACATAAAACCAAACGCATACTGCCTATATTTTGTTCCTTGAAGGCAAGGTTTACATGTCAAACATTGTAATAGAATGTAAGCTCCCTAAGAGCAGAGACTTTTGTCTCTTGTTCACTGTTCTATTCCCAGCACCTAGAAGACTATCTGGTACGTAATAGCTGCTTAGCAAGTATTTATTGAATTAATGCTCTTTATATATTCCAGAGTAGTGAACAAATCTTTGCAACTGTAGTAAGTGCGAAGAGTCAAAAGGAACTGGACTAAATTACCTGAATTCTTTGAGCTTCAGTTTCTTCATCTGCTAAATGTAAATAATGCTCAATAGCTCAATGAGTTGGTATAATGATTTAATGCAATAATGCTTTAAAGCAGTGGTCCCCAAACTTTTTGACACCAGGAACCAGTTTCGTGGGGAGGGGAATATGGTTCAGGTGGTAATGCAAGTGATGGGAAGCCGCAGATGAAGCTTCGCTGGCCCACCACTCACCTCCTACTGGGCAGCCCCGTTCCTAACAGGCCGCAGACCAGTACCAGTCCGTGGCTCGGGGGGTAGGGACCCTTGCTTTAAAGCATCTGGTGCAGAGCTGAGGGCAAGAGGATGTTCTCAATAAATGGTTTGATGATATTGTGACAAAAGTTAAATAGTAAGAAGCATTTAATAAATGCCTACTAAATGAATAAAATCTCAGGAAAAATATAAAAAATTTGAGTAATGTCTAGCCTATCATTTATCCAATAAAGAATTTCATGAGTGAATTAATTCTGAAATATTATACATTTAGCCCCACTCTTAAACGTGGCTAAAACCATTTCTGACTAATTAGGAATAACCTCATTTAGACTGGGTACATGTATTAATATTTATATTTTATTGACATAGAGATTATCTTTGACTCCTAAAGAAGAACAATAATTCTGCTA
Source organism: Phocoena phocoena (assembly GCF_963924675.1). NCBI lineage: Eukaryota > Metazoa > Chordata > Mammalia > Artiodactyla > Phocoenidae > Phocoena > Phocoena phocoena. The sequence goes on along the minus strand of NC_089219.1, from coordinate 53,791,344 downwards.
TTAGAATAGTAAAATACTCATAATAGAAGCTGCAAAGTTATTTAACTTACATGACCCCAAGAAAGACAAGAAGTACAAAAATTTCTGTCTACAAAACATTACTGAATAGTAAACAATGCTGTTTTACCAGATCTATCAAATTATGCATAAGGGGCTTCCCTGGTGGCGCAGTGGTTAAGAATCCGCCTGCCAATGCGGATTGGCAGGAACACAGGTTCGAGCCCTGGTCCGGGAAGATCCCACATGCCGCAGAGCAAATAAGCCCATGCGCCACAACTACTGAGCCTGTGCTCCAGAGCCCGCGAGCCACAACTACTGAAGCCCGCGTGCCTAGAGCCCGTGCTCTGCAACAAGAAGCCACCACAATGAAAAGCCCGCTCACCGCAACAACGAGTAGCCCCCGCTCACCACAACTAGAGAAAGCCGGCGCACAGAAACGAACACCCAACGCAGCCAAAACTAAATAAATAAAATAAATTAAATATATATATAGAGAGAGAAATATCTCATAAACAATCACAACAAATAAACTTTTCAATATATTCGTATTCCATTTTACAGAAAAATGAGCATCAGTTAAATGGTTTTTAAACTCTTTTTACTAAACTATAAAAGTTCTCATATTGGCTACTTTTTGACTTTAAACACGTACCAAAATTTTACAGTGAAAGAACTGATAATTAATTCAATACAGCATCAGATTATTCGACTAATTAGAAACTCTCCCTTGTTCAGGGAAGACACTTTATTTACTTGTAAATTGGTACACACACAGACTTTACCTTTCAAAAGCTTTTCTAATCCCTCTGTGTACTTTCAATGACTCACAATCTAATTACAAATCATAAACAACCAAGGAGGAAAGAGCATTCCCTTGTGTCTATCTGCTATTAATTGACACAAAATCATCGCAAAAATTCTACTGGGGATGTATGTTTCGAGTAGGAGAAGGGAAAAAAATCCCATCTAAGTTAATTCAGATACAAAGAGCTGTAGGATGAGGTATTCTCCTCTAATCATAGGGTAGCAGTGAACCCCTTGTGGGAGAATAATCAATACAAAACAAAAATGTAAGCCAAATAGATCTTAAGTATAAACTTCATAAGCAGAGTCATGCTTGGCTGTTCGTCACGTATTCACCAGTCATCATAAGAATGTGTTTGAACATCCAACCTAAAAAGCCCTGACATGTGGATGGAAGTCGAAGAGTTGAGGATGAGTAAGAAACAAATAAAGTGATTAAACGTTAATGTCTGAGTGGAAAAGCATTAAGATATTCAGGCAAATGTGTTAAGAGTCTGAAGCAGTAACAAAGGCCTAAAAAGGGATAAAGGAGTTAGGAATGAGAAGATTGAGATCTTGAGGATCTGATTCGGGGGGATTTTTTTTTTCTCTTTTCTGTTCTTTTTTTAACGGAGAGAAATAGGGAAGGAGTTAAATGGATGCAATAGCTTAGGGGACTAGCGATCGTGCCTGAAACACGTACGAAAAGCCTCTAGGAGAGGGGGAACAGCTGCCCACAGGAAGGCTTACGGTTCGTTAGCTCTGGAGACCAGGAAGGGCAAGGAGTCAGAAAACAAATTACACCAGAAACAGAGATGAGGGAGGCGCCAAAACCCTCAGAGAGCCTAAACTGTTGGCTACTGGGTCTCCACTGAGGGCAGGGGCCCCCAAGAAACCCGGTCATTTGGAAGGACCAGAGACACTAAGTCCCAACCTCCTCTGAGGCTAGCGGAGTCAGAGGAACTCAAGTCGACCCCTCACCGAAAAACCTAAAACAGAACTGGAGAAATGTAAACAATGTTCAGGAGCCACCAACCGGGAAATGTTCCAGCTCCACCAGCAGCCGCCACAAAAGCAGCCGACACACACGCAGATGCCCCGACCTCAGCGCCGCAGCTACAGGCACCTCGAGCTCTCCGGCCACCGTAGTAAGAGAAACGCCCCACCCGCTTCAAACCCAGTAGGTCAGCCACTTCCGGGGCACTAACGCCTATTGATTGGCAGCAACAGTAGCAGCGGCCTACAGGTCCCCGGTCCGTTTACTTCATCCTTTTTTCGTCCTGTTTGCCGCCTCAGACTCTAAGTCACCAATATAGCAAGAGCAGAACCACGAGAAAGTATCCATCTATAAGCGGTGTCTCCGATAGACAAACTACATTATTCCTGCCATGACTTCCTGGTGAACAATTGGACTTCAACTCCCAGCTTGCCGTGCAACACTCCCTCTCCTCCAGCGCGGGAACTACAAGATCCAGCATGCACTGCCCCCCTTGTTCTTCGCTCTGCCCCGACACCTGCAGACCGCAAAGGCGATTTCAGAGGATTCATTAAATCCTTTAGATTAATGTAGACCTTTCTACCAAGACCCACTTTGGTAAAAATACCAGTATTCTCTCCTTTCCTTTTGTGAAGGTATTAAATATCAAGGAATATGTGAGTTCATTTTCCACGTTCAGATTATTTTCCAGAATTGAAACAGGACAGTCTGCAAAGGCTTTTTATGAAATGGAAATTTTTATCCTCATTCATAAGGGGTGTTGAGAGAAATACTAAATTGTTGCAAAGTGTAATCCTGTGTCGTTTTTGCAGTACTGCAAGGCTGTGCTGGAACAAGGGCTACCAAACGTGCTCCCGAATTGCATAGGAAATTACAATAAGAGCGAGAAGTGAAAAATTAACAGTCTGTAGTACCAGACTATGAAACCACAAGGGAAAGAATATCTTTCAGAATACAGAGTTGAAAAGTTCAAAAGTAGATGTGAAAAGGGTTTTCAATTTTTTTATGTGTTTAATGGTTTGAATTATATTTATTATTATTCTCACAAAAACAGGTAACTGCAGCTATTTATTTTCTGTTATGCAGTAGGGCCACCAAGTAACCTATCATACAAAGGATATAGCAAGATGTAACATTTTTTAGAGTGAGGAAACAAAATAACTGTTTTCTTGCCTGATTGGATAGCCAGTGGTTCCACATTTTAAAATACAGAACTCTGTTTTGATTTCTTAGGGAAGATAACATGCATTTAACAAGCTGTCTGGATGCTTTTTTGTTACTTTCATGAAGACTCAGATTACAAGAATAAATGTTTTCTTGTTTTTTTGGTTTTTTTGCAGTACGCGAACCTCTCACTGTTGTGGCCTCTCCCGATGCGGAGCACAGACTCTGGACGCTCAGGCTCAGCGGCCATGGCTCACGGGCCCAGCCGCTCCACAGCATGTGGGATCTTCCCGGACCGGAGCACGAACCCGTGTCCCCTGCATTGGCAGGCGGACTCTCAACCACTGTGCCACCAGGGAAGCCCTATTTTATTTTTAATATCATACATTAACAAGACGAGAGAAACAATGCTTTGATTCTTTAAATAGACTACCTGGTAGTTATACAAAATAAAACTGTATGTATACCACAAACATTGGTAGTCTATGGATTTACAGCAAAAACAAATTTTAATTGGTTAGTAAAACAGTAGAATACTTTCCATTTTTACAACTTCACGTAGAAGTCACACAGGGAAATTATATTCTCTAACATTGGCATGGCATCAGCTACCATACAAACTGCTTTCCAACTCCAGTGTGCTAAATTATGCAGCACAAGCAGGTAAATATTTAAAATCTACGATCGTGGAAAACAATCTGCTGCTTTCGATACTCATACACCAAAGCACTGTCTGTGAGAGAAAACATTTTCATCGGAATGATTCAGAGGTAGTAATAAACTATAATTAGGTTATCTGTTATTCATAGGTGTTTGTAGTAAATAAACACGTAATTGGATCCACTTATTAGGGTTGTTATTAAGGAAGCTTTAAAATATGCTAAATATTTGATACACATATTTCTAAAGTGGTTTCAATGATCAATTGTATAAATGAATGTGGGAAAGAGTCTAAAGAGTACATAATTCATGTAACAGACTTTAGGTTTTTAAAAGAGGTTCTTGCAGCTGCAGTGCTCAGCAATATTCTCTCCTCTAAATGTGTCTTTGACTTTGCAATTCAGCCAATTGCCAACCACACAGAGTCAGAACTGGACAAGATGTTCATTTCAGTTCAACAAATACATGATAAGTGCTGCTAGGGGCAAAGCACTCTACCTAGGCACTATAGTCTTTTTGAAGCACATACAGTTTTGATAATTAAAAGGAAGTGAAAAGAAGATAAGAGAGCTTTATCAGAATGGAAAACAGAAAGTAAAATATGTGTAACAGCAACTTTTTTATTATACACACTTTTATTTTTAAACCATGTGAATGCCTTACCTAGTCAAAAAAATTTTTAATTAAAATTTAAAAGACCTTTGCAGTGGAATACCTGTGTAAGCGTTACAGCTCTACACTTGGGCAAATTACTCTTCTCTCTGTGTTTCAGTTTCCTCAACTGTACAATAGGATGATAATAAAAGCCACCATAAAGTATTTAGAACAGGGCTTGGCACATAAAATATTTTTTGAAGGTAAAATTTTAGTCAGGGTGTTGGAAGTTTTAAAAATAAACCATAACCCTATTTTAGAAAGTACCTGAATAATGTCAATCATACAATTAGTGAAAAATATGCTACTATATTTGAACCAGATAGCATTCTAAGTATTTAGAAACTGTCTTCAACATCAACTTTCAATAATCACTTATGCATTTGTTTAACTGGAACTCTTTAGTAGTGAATATACTTTCTAAAAGACAGGAGCTACATCTTAAACATCTGTGTCCTGCTCAGCTCTAAGCACCGTACTTTGTACAGAGTAATTAGTTCTCCATCAGTGCTTGTGGGAGTTCATGGTGATGACGGAGGCCCTGAAAACTCCTTTCTCATTCATACATAAGCTATTTTTAACACCCGTGCTTTTTTTTTTTTTTAATATTTATTTATTTATTTGGCTGCCCCGGGTTTTAGTTGCGGTACACGGGATCTTCATTGCCACGTGCGGGATCTTTTCACTGTGGCATGCGGGATCTAGTTCCCTGACCAGGGATCGAACCCGGGCCCCCTGCATTGGGAGTGCAGAGTCTTAACCACTGGACCACCAGGGAGGTCCCTATTATTTTAATTAATAAATCAGATTGTATAATTAAATAACTATTAAAAGCAGAATATTTGACTAATAGAATGCTACATTTAAAAATCATGAAAAACAGCAATTCACTGCTTAGTGCGTATATATATTTAAAACATTCATCTTAAGCATCAAGCCCTTTCCAAAATTCATCATATCCCAGGTGTGTACTTTGAAAACATAGAAGCCATTCTAGTAGCATTGATTGTGACACAGCTCCAGGTTTTTGCTAGTAAACTTTTAATTCTTAACTTCTACCAAGTATACTTCTTATTCATCTCCCTCCAGGACCCAGAGAAAGATGAAGGTCCTGTTTAATAAGTAAACATGTACCATGTATGACTGATCAGGAACGTTATTTTGAGATAAATTGAACTCACCCTTGATGAGATGAATACCTTGTGGAAATTATTAAAATTATTTTAAGGAAAACTTGGTGAAAACGTTTTCTCCTTTCCAAGTGAACTTATTTCTATCCCCTCTGCTACATCCTCAAGCTCACTCTTTCCACTGCCCCCTTTGCCTCAGCCTACAAACATGTACTGAATCCCCACAATTCTGAAAGCAACTTCAGCGGACTCAGTTTCCCCCTAAATGCAATATTATTCTATTTTCCTTTTCCTTTCATAACCACACTTCAGCAAGTGCTACAAAGTAAACCTTAGCCTTGAAATGCAGCACAAAATCTATTCACAGCTAATATTTACTGAACACCCAGCACTGTGCTAATTCATGGAAATATGAAAAGAATTCAGAGAAGTAACTTACGGCTCACAGTGTGATAAACATTATGATAGAGGGAAGAACAGGGTATTAAGAGAACAAGGAGTGTCAGTTATTCTCAAATTGAGGGATCCTGAAGGAGGAAGTCCTAAGATAACTTAAATGACAAAAATAATTAACTAGCTTCAGAAGAGGGAGATTCGACCTGTTTAGGATAACCCAGAAATTTATTATAGCTGGAACATGAGAGTTGGGGAGTGGTACTTGTATACTATGATAAGAGTGTTGAACTTTAATCTGGTTATAAAGGAAACCATTTAGGGAATGACATAATTAAGTTGCACTTTATGCTGCTGCTTGCAGGATTATGGAGAATGGCTTGGGCTGGAAAGAATAGTTAGGAGATTGTTTTCATAATTCAGGTTTTAAAAAATGGGAGACCTGAAATAAATAGTAATAAGGGAAGAGCAAAAAACTGGTCAGAGATATTAGGACAATAGAACTAAGAGGAGGGGCGAAGGAGGGAAGAAATCAAAGGAGACTCCCAGGTTTCTGTTTTTTCATTTTTCCACATGTTGAGTTAGGAATGCTTAAACACCATCAGAGGACTATGCCCAGGAGGCAATTAGATATGGAGCTTAAGAGGAAGATTTGAGCTGAATATATTGCTTTGGGACTCACTAGCTTTAGGTGAGAGTTGAAACCATGGGCATGGATAAGATTACAAGCCAGGTGGATGGGCATCTGAGCTAGTAACCAGGAAGCTAAAAGGTGACAGAAATGAGGGAGGGTGGAGAACAATATATGTAAATATCATGAAATTTTTCAAGGAACGGGATTTTTACATAAAAACAGAGGGTTACTTGTTTAGATGTAACATTGAAGAATAAGGAGAGAGCTGAACTCACCTCTGGACCCGGTGTTCATGAATAAATGAGACCAAAAAGACAAAAGGACATACTTTCAAGAAAGTTGCAGGGGGACAGAATCTTCAGAGAAGTGTCAGCATTTGGTAAGACCAGAAGGTGAGGCAAAAATTCTGTGAGGAGAATCCAGAGGTAGCGAATTAGAGCATCAGAGAAACAATGGAAAGATTTTGAATGGAGAAAAGTAGCAGGAGATTGGGTCATAAGAAAGGAAGTGCATGTGAGAACACACAAGAAAGATGATGACCAAGGATGCCAGGAATATGAGGAAGTATTCACTAGCCTCAAGGTCTCAAAACAGAAATCCTATATAAATCTGACGTTCACCCTAACTTGTGCAGGTAGACATCACTAGTCTTGACAGCAGAGAGTGTAACTTACTGACTTATACTCACATCTTTCTTTTACAATGGAACCCTAAATCAAACACTGTGGCCCATTTCTCTTGGTTTAAGCATGAACATGTGAGATAATTCTTGGCAATGAGATGTGAGGGAAAGTCTGCTATGGGGGTCTTCCGGGAAAAGTTCTTCTCTCTAACAAAAAGCAGCACATGCTGTGTACCCACATCATAGCAGCATTATGCACAACCACTAAAAGGTGGACGCAGCCCAAGTGTCCATCAACAGATAAATGGATAAGCAAAATGTGGTGTATGGACATAATGAGCTATTACTCCTTAAAAAAGTAGGAAATTCTGACACATGCTACAATATGGATGAAACTTGAGGACATTATACCGAGTGAAATAAGCCAATCACAAAAAGGCAAATACAGTTGACCCTAGAACAATGAGGGAGTTAGGGCACCCAACCCCATGCTTTTGAAAATCTGCACGTGTAACTCATAGTCAGCCCTACATAACCACAGTTCTGCATCCACAGAGTCAGTCAGCCAAGGATTCTGTAGCACTGTAGTATTTACTATTGAAAAAAATCTGAGTATAAGTGGACCCATTCAGTTTAAACCCATGTTGTTTAGGGGTCAACTGTACTGTAGGATTTCACTTACCTGAGGTATCTAGAGTAGTCACATTCGTAGCGATAGAAAGTAGAACGGTGATTACCAGGGGCTAGGGGGAGGGAGGAATGGAGTCATTACTCAATGGATATAGAGTTTCAGTTTTGTAAGGTAAAATGGATTCTGTAAAATAAAATGGATTCTTTTTTTTTTTTTTTTTTCTGGAGCTAGCCATCCTGGGAGGCCTGGTTTATTACAAATTCTTTTGCAAGCATTGAACCTCTTATAGGGAAGGGTTTGTGGACCAGAACTTCGACTCTGTGAATGAATGGTGTTAGAGATGTGGTGATGGTTACACAACAATGTGTATGTACTTAGTGTTACTGAACTGTACACTTAAAATGGTTAAAATAGTTAATTTTATGTTATGTGTATTTTACCACAATAAAAATAATGGAAGAGAAAAAAAGCAGTGAATGCCAAGACCATTCAATGGCCAAAGGATAGTCTCTTCAACAAATAAATAGTGGTGGAACAACTGGGTTTCCACATGCAAAAGAATAAAGTTGGATCCTTACTTCATACCATGTTCAAAAATTAACTCAAAATGGATCAAAGATCTAAATATGAAAGTTTAAATGATAAAACCCCTAGAGTAAAACATACAGGTATATCTTCATGACTGGGATTTGACAACAGCTTCTTAGATGACACCGAAAGTACAAGCAAGAAAGAAAAAATAGAGAAATCATACTTCAACAAAATTAAAAACTTTCATGCATCAAAGGACACTATGAAGAAAATGAAAAGACAATCCACAGAATGGGAAAAAATATTTGCAAATTATATATCTGATAAGGGTCTAGTACCCAGAATATATAAAGAACTTAAAGATAGACAACAAAAAGACAATAATTCAACTAAAAGATGGGCAAAAGACTTGAATAGACATTCTCCAAAGGATATGCACAGATGGCCGAAAAGCACATGAAAAGGTGTTCAACATTGTTAATCACATTTTTGTGAAAAAGTGTATTTTGTGTTTAAATATGCATATACATACATTTAAAGAGTAATATATAATGCTTGAAATTGCAAAATGTTTCTCAGCCACTGTATTAATCATGTATTTTGTATAACAAATTATCCATGTCTTAGTGGTTTTAAAAAACAATATTTATTATCACAATTTTTGTGGGTTAGGAATCTGGTCATGACTTAGCTGGGTCCTCTGCTTCCTGGTCTCTGCCAAGGCTGCAATCAAGGTCAGCCAAGGTCTGTGATCCCATCTGAAAATATGACTGGGAAAAAATGTGCTTCCAAGTTCATTCAGTGGTTGTTGACAGGATTCAGTTCTTTGCAGGTTGTTGGACTGAGGGCCTTCGTTTCTCACTGGCTATTGGTCATCACCTCTCTCAGTTCTTTGCCACATGAGCCTCTCGAAAAAGCAGCCTGTTTCATCAAAGCATGTGAGCCAAGAAGGCAATAGAGAGTCTGCTAGCAAAGTGGAAGTCACACTCTTTTAAAAGCCAATCATGGAAGTGACACCCCATCACTTTTCCTGTGCGCTACTTATTAGAAACAATCTGCTAGGCTGAGCCCACATGCAAGGGGAGATTATTACACAAAGGCATACATACAAGGAGGTGGGGATCACAGTAGGCCATTTTAGAAATATTCACCACAGTCACCATACACAACTGTTGCAAATACCAGGCTAATTCATAATTAACTTGGAACCACACATTGGAATAGGAACAGAAGCAAGAAAATGAATGCCTGGCTCTATTGTGGAATGAGTCTCTGCTATACAGGAATCTATGGCATTCATGTTTTTGAAACATAAGATTTGACAAGTTGTCTTTTTTCTTACCTAAGTATTTTGCCACTCAAATCCTCTCCATACTCTGAAGCAGTATTTATATTTGATGTTGTTCCCAGCAAATCCCAGAACTTTACAGCATTTGCATATAGCTGCCTTTTGTAGGGCAAAAGATGTGGAGAAGCATTTTCCTGGGACCTGAACAATGTTAGTGACAGGAACAGCTGTTTAGGGTGAAGGGTGGCACCAGGTTAGTGCTGAGAGCCAGTTAGAGAATGAGAAAGATACTCCTGTGTTTTCAGTATGATTTTTGTGATCATATTACACGTAGAGCCCTCTAAGGCAGGGGTCCCCAACCCCTGGGCCGCAGACCAGTACAGGTCCGCGGCTTGTTAGGAACCGGGCCACACAGCAGGAGGCGAGCAGTGGGCAAGCAATCGAAGCTTCATCAGCCGCTCCCCATCGCTTGAATTACTGCCGGAACAATTCCCCACCCCACCCCCCCATCCTCTACCCCCATCTGTGGAAAAATTGTCTTCCATGAAACCAGTCCCTTGTGCCAAAAACTTGGGGACTGCTGCTCTAAGGCATAGTTCCTCTTGCTTGGAGCTAGTGGCAGAACTTATGTATTTAAGGCACCTGAAACTCAGTGGGTAATAAAAGTCATACTCTTTGGCTTGTCTAACATGTCTCAGTTTTCAGATGATTTGAACTCAGATAAGCATGAATTCAAAATTCACATTTTTCTCTCTTTGCTTCTTTTTATTCCTTCCATTCTTTTGAAAGTTACTATTTTTTCCAATTATAAAATAAAAAATATATAGATTGTAAATCATTGCAAACTGCCGAAAAGCAGTAAGAAAAAAGACTCACTCAACATTTCGTTATCTATGGGACTAATTAAACTCAAAAGCTTTTGCACAGCAAAGGAAACCACAAACAAAATGAAAAGACAACCCACAAAGTGGGAGAAAATATTTGCAAATGATGCAACCAACAAGTCTCCAAAATTTATGAACAGCTCATTCAGCTCAATACCATAAAAACAAACAACCCAATTAAAAAATGGGCAGAAGACCTAAATAGATGTTTCTCCAAAGAAGACATACAGGTGGCCAAGAGGCACAAGAAAAGATGCTCAACATCTCTAAGTATTAGAGAAATGCAGATCAAAACTACATGAGATCTCACCTCACACCACACAGAATGACCATCATCAAAAAATCTACAAAAAATAAATGCTGGAGAGGGTGTGGAGAAAAGGGAACCCTCCTACACTGTTGGTGGGAATGTAAATTGGTACAGCCTCTATGGAGAACAGTATGGAGGTTCCACAAAAGAACTAAAAATAGAGCTACCATATGATCCAGCAATCCCACTCCTGGGCGTATATCCATAGAAAGACATGGTTCAAAAGGATACATACACCCCAATGTTCATTGAAGCACTGTTTACAATAGGCAAGGCATGGAAGCAACCTAAATGTCCATCGACAGATGAATGGATAAAGAAGATGTGAGATATATATATATATATATATATATATATATATTCAGTGGAATATTAGCCATTAAAAAGAATGAAATAATGCCATTTTCAGCAACATGGATGGACCTGGAAATTATCATACTAAGTAAAGTAAATCAGACAAATATCATATGATATCACTTATATGTGGAATCTTAAAAAAACAAAATAAAGTTATGAATGACCTTATTTACAAAACAGAAACAGACTCACAGACTTAAGAGAATGAACTTATGGTTACCAGGTGGGATGGATGCGGGGGAAGGATAGATTGGGAGTTTGGGACTGACATGTACACACTTCTTTATTTAAAATAGATAACCCAAAAAGACCTACTGTAAAAATAAATAAATAAATTATTTTTGTTATCTAAAGGTGACCATTGTTGACATTTTGATCTGTATTTCTTGGTATCTTTCCTTCTAAATGTAGTTTTTCATGTGTTTGTTTGACAGAGTTGTGATTACTTTACAATTTTTTATTCAGCTCTTTTCGCTTACCATTAAAACATACAGCACTTTTCCATGTTATTACGAACTGTTTTTAAACATTATTTTTTTAAACCTGTGCTCTTTTTTCCACCTTACACTGCTTTCCAGGGAAAAACAGCAAGTTAAATACTGCTCATAAACATTACTTCTGTTAAGTCTAAATTTCAGCCTGACCCAATTTCAGATTCTTCTGAATCTAAAATAATCTCTCTCTCTCTCTCTTTCTTTTGATAGAAAACTATTTTGGGTGTTTGGAAACTAAGGAATTCAGTGAGCTTGGAGGAAGAGGAAAGAGTCTAATACCGGTAGTTTTTCACTTGAACCAAAAACCAGAACTCAAACTCTGAATTGGGAGAATGTTCAGAAAGGAACTACTAACTTAATATTAATATTAAATATTGATATCACAAAAACTTTAGTTTTTAAATAAAATTATAAAAAGCTTCAATTTATATATTTTAAAGTAAAAAGACAGCCAGCAGCGACCTCTTGTAATTCTTTTTGACTTCTCTACAGAAACACGAAAGCTGGCAAGGATCTTGTTTATTAAGTCTCAGTACTTAGTTAAAGGATATTATTTACTTAATAATTCACAAAGTTTGTACCTCTGAATACCAAAAGCCAGTTTTTTAATGAATTTACTCTAGTTTTGAAAATGGTTAGACTTTGATGCATGGCCAGTCATGCACTCAGTTGGTCAGGTGCCTAGGAGAACATGATATTATCTTGTCCTTGAGGAGTTAGAAATCTACTGAGGAAGAAAAATATGTACATACTAAATTATAAATCAAGGCAGAATGTGAACAGGACTTAATAAAGATACAAAGTCTTATCATGGCATAGAAGTATGTGTATACTTCAGAATATATATATTCTGATTTTTAAAATAACCCAGGTGTTTGATAAAAATTCAAACATTAAAGAATACACAGGGGCTTCCCTGGTGGCGCAGTGCTTGAGAGTCCGCCTGCCGATGCAGGGGACGCGGGTTTGTGTCCCGGTCCGGGAGGATCCCACGTGCCGCGGAGCGGCTGGGCCCGTGAGCCATGGCCGCTGAGCCTGCGCGTCCGGAGCCTGTGCTCCGCAACGGGAGAGGCCACAACAGGGAGAGGCCCGCGTACTGAAAAAAAAAAAAAAAAAGAATACATAACACAACCAAAATAATGACCCATAATAACTTGATGTATAAATCTTAACGTTTTATGACTATGCTAACATGAAATATTATTATTATAAACATTTGTTAATGTTAATGAGTATGTCTGGACTGTATACAATGAGCTAGGCATTGTTTTAGATGTTGGGGTTATAGCTGAACAAAAACAGGGATTTCTGTTCAAGGAGCTTACATTTTAGTGGATTGAGACAGAGAATAAACAAAAAATAAAACAAGTAAATTATGTAGAATGCTAGAAGGTGATAAGTCCTATAAGGAGGTGGAGAGAGGAAGAAATAATAGAGGATGAAAAGAAGGACTAAGAGTCCTGAAGGATGGATTACAATTTTAAAATGGTGGTCAGGGTAGATCTCATTTAGAAGGTGACATGTGAATGAAAATTTAAAGGAGATAAGGGAATGAGGCAAGCAGATATGAGGGAAGAGCATTCAAGTAGAGGGGGCAGGCAGTCCAAAAGTCCTAAGGTGGGCATGTGCCTTACCTGTGCACTTTTCTAGTCAGAAAAGATCTTTTAAGTATCTGGAAGCTGACAAGCTTGCAGTGGCTGATACTAGTTTTCCAACATTCTAATTTTCACTTAAAATTATTGTGGTTTTCCTTGAAGTAACAGGTTCGTTTCACTCATTTTTTAAAAAATTTCTGTCAAATCTAAATAAATGTGGTTTGTCAGTTACTCTTTCATGAAAAAATGGCATTCCAAGAAAAATTGTCTAGTTTAGTTGGCAACTCAAATAATCACACATATGCTTCTCCTCAAGACAACCATCCCACTTTGGTATGCGTCAGAAGCGCTTTAGTCATACTGCCTATTTTATCACCCAAAAGGTTTGCACTTAAGAGTTGAGATTCAGGGACTTCCCTGGTGGCACAGTGGTTAAGAATCTGCCTGCCAATTCAGGCGACACGGGTTTGATCCCTGATCCAGGAAGATCGCACATGTCGCGGAGCAACTAAGCCCGTGCGCCACAACTACTGAAACCCGTGTGCCTAGAGTCTGTGCTCTGCAGCAAGAGAAGCCACCGCAATGAGGAGCCCACGCACTAAAACTAAAAGTAGCCCCTGCTCGCCACAACTAGAGAAAGCCTGTGGCGCAACAACGAAGACCCAACGCAGCCAAAAATTAATTATTTTAAAAAGAGTTAAAATTCAATGAAATTAGTCATTTCTACTGCTTCATCAATGACAATTATAAATTAAAGTGGCATTTTTACTTCAAGTTCATGATTGTGGGTAATACAATGGCTGCTAGTAGAGAGACAGTTATTCTATTGTGTCATAAACCCAAATATCTACATATTAATATTCATTTACTTCAGAATAATAATTGCTACTATGTATTGGGTGCCTGTTATTGTAACTGGAGCTTTTACATATATTATCTCATTCTGTCCTTTTAGTAACTCTTAAAGTTGTAGCTATCACATTCAGACCTAAATTACCCAGCAGAAGATGGACTATTTTTTGGTGCTGCTTTTTTTTTTTTAATTTATTTATTTTTTGCAGTACACGTTGTGTACTGCAGTACACGTCACTGTTGTGGCCTCTCCCGTTGCGGAGCACAGGCTCTGGACGCGCAGGCTCAGCAGCCATGGCTCACGGGCCCAGCCGCTCCGCGGCATGTGGGATCTTCCCGGACCGGGGCACGAACCCGTGTCCCCTGCATCGGCAGGCGGACTCTCAACCACTGCGCCACCAGGGAAGCCCGGTGCTGCTTTTTTTGTTGTTGTAGTAAAATACAGATAGCATGAAATTCACCATTTCAACCATTTCAGAATATATAGTTCAGTTCCATTTAGTAAATTCACAGTGTTGTAGAGCCATCACTACTATCTAGTTCCAGAATGTTCTCATCACCCTAAAAAGAAACTTCATACTGATTAAGCAGTCATTCTCTATTTGTCCCTTCCCCTGACCCCTGGAAACTGCTAGTATACTTTCTGTTTCTATGGATTTGCTTATTCTGGTCATTTCATATAAATGGAATTATACAACACGTGGTCTTCTGTGTCTGGCTTCTTTCACTTAGCATATAGTTTTAAAGGTTCATTCATGATGTAGCATATATCAGTACTTCATCCCTTTTTATGGATGAAAAACATTCTGTTGTATGGATATACCACATTTTGCTTATTCATTCATCTCTTGATGGGCATGTGGATTATTTACACTTTTTGGATACGTGAATAATGCTGCAGGGAACATTGGCATACAAGTGTCTGTTTACATCCCTGTTTTCAATTAACTCCACTCCAGATCATATGGTAACTCAATGTTTCACTTTTTGACGAACTGCCAAACTTTTTCACAGCAACTGTGCCATTTTATATTCCCATCAGCAAATGTGTGAAGGTTCCCACTTCTCTACATCTTTTCCAACACTTACTATGACATCATTTTTTCACTTTTTAAAAAGATATTTATTTATTTGGTTGTGCTGGGTCTTAGTTGCAACAGGCAGGCTCCTTAGTTGTGGCACCCTGGCTCCATAGCTGTGGCATGCAAACTCTTAGTTGTGGCATGCGTGTGGGACCTAGTTCCCTGACCAGGGATTGAACCCGGGCCCCCTGCATTGGGATCGCGGAATCTTATCCACTGTGCCAGCAGGGAAGTCCCTATTTTTCACTTTTTGATTATAGCATCCTAGTAGTATGCTAGGTGAAAATACAATTACAAAATCTAATTGTATTTTCTTAGATTCTGTTTGTCTATTTGGCATCCATTCATCACAGGGCAAATACTATATTACTTATATTTTCTTATTATCTGTATTATTTATTTATTTATTTTTGGCTTCATTGGGTCTTCGTTGCTGCACGCCGGCTGTCTCTAGTTGTGGCGAGCGGGGGCTACTGTTCATTGCGGTGCACAGGCTTTGCATTGCTGTGGCTTTTCTTGTTGTGGAGCGTGGGTTCTAGGCACGTGGGCTTCAGTAGTTGTGGCATGCAGGCTCAGTAGTTGTGGCGTATGGGCTTAGTTGTTCCACAGCATGTGGGATTTTCCTGGACCAGGGCTTGAACCTGTGTCCCCTGCATTGGCAGGCAGATTTTCAACCACTGCACCACCAGGGAAGTCCCTATTTTCTGTATTCTTGATGCTCTGGCATTTGGTGGCCTTACAGACCCAGAGAGAGAATATCCCTCCAAGGGCTGGCTAATTCCTAAAGATAATAACAATTTGCCAATTGAGCATGGGTTTAATATGTAAACCAACCAATACTGAGTCTATACACTCAACCATCTCCTTATCTAACTCTCACACACACTAAGCCAATATTTCCCCTGCTCTAAATGATCCCAGGGCCAGGTATCAGGCAACTAGTGACCATAGTCTTTCACCAATGAGAATGATGTTCATTATGGGTTTTCCATAGATGTCTGTTATCAGTTTGAGGAAGTTCTCTTGTATTCCTAGTTTGTTGAGGGTTTTTTTTTATCATGCAAGGGCATTAGATTTTTTTCAAATGTATGATTGACGATCATGTTGCTTTTGTCATTCACTCTATGAATATGATATACATATATACTGATTACGTTTACCTGTATTACTGATCTTATATAATTGAATAAACAAGAATCCTTGGAGAAATCTACTTCCCCCTCTCCCTTGCCTCCAATATCTATTCAGCCTCCAGGTTCCACTGGTTCTAGCTCAAAAAATCCCAAATCAGGCATTTCTTATCCACACCTGTTGATCTTTAGCAAGGAAGTTCAAATTTCCTCTTTACTGCCCTCCTCCATTACACAACCTTTTGTTCTCTCCAGGAATAAAGATTAAAGAAAGACACAGCAACTCTATTCTAGTCTTAGCTTTTTTCACTAGGCATACCTTCCCTTCTTGTTCAGACTCCACCCCTCTATGACCATAGACCTAGGCTGGTCCATAATTCCTCATCCCCTAAGTCAATCAATTCAAGCATGGGCATATGACAAACTGTTCTAACATTGATATAGAAATGCAAGGAAACCAAAATAGCCAAAACAATCTTGAAAACAGAACTAAGTTGGAGGATTTATTCTTCCCAATATCAAATTTTAGAGGATTAGTCTTCCCAATTTCAAAATTTACTACAGTAATCAAGACTACATGGTATTGGCATAAAAGTAGACCTATATATCAATGGAACAGAATTGAAAATCTAGAAATAAGTGCTTACATCTATGACCAATTGATTTTCAACAAAGGTGCTAGGACAATTCAATAGAGAAAGGATAGTCTTTTCAATGGTACTGGGAAAATTGTATTACCAAATGCAAAGCAATCAATTTAGACCTGTACCTCATGCCTTACACAAATATCAACCCAAAATATATCATAGACCTAAATGTAAGAGCTAAAACAATAAATTTGTTAGAAGAAAACATAGGAGTAAATCTTCATGATTGTAGGTTAGGCAAAGATTTCTTAGATACAGTACCAGAAGCATAAATGATTAAACATTACAAATTTAACTTTATCAAAATTAAATGTATTTTGCTTCAAAAGGTTTTCATTTTCATTAAGAAAGTGAAGGGCTTCCTTGGTGGCGCAGTGGTTGAGAGTCCGCCTGCTGATGCAGGGGACACGGGTTCGTGCCCCGGTCCGGGAAGATCCCACATGCTGCGGAGTGGCTGGGTCCGTGAGCCATGGCCGCTGAGCCTGCGCATCCGGAGCCTGTGCTCCGTAATGGGAGAGGCCACAACAATGAGAGGCCCGCGTACCGCAAAAAAAAAAGAAAGTGAAAAAATAAGCATATCATGTTGCTAATAAAAGACTTGTCTCCAGAGTATATAAAGAACACTACAACTCAACAATAAAAAGACAAACCAATTTAAAAATGGGCAAAGGATTTGAATAGACATTTCTCCAAAGGAGAAAGATGTTCTACATCATTAGCATCAAAGAAATGCAAACCAAAACCACAAAGATGCCATTTTACACCCACTAGTGTTGGTTATAATCTAAAACACAGACAATAGCAAGTGTTTACAAACAGCTCATACACCTCAATATCAAAAACAACAATAACAACCCAATCAAAACATGGGCAGAAGGCGACTTCCCTGGAAGTCCAGTGTTTAAGACTCTGTGCTTCCAGTGCAGAGGGCACGGTTTTATCCCTGGTCAGGGAACTAAGATCCCACATGCCACACCTCACGGCCAAACAACAACAACAAAAATGCACAGAAGACCTAAACAGACATTTCTCCAAAACAGACATTACAGATGGCCAAGAGGTACATGAAAAGATGCTCAACATCACTAATTATTAGAGAAATGCAAATCAAAACTACCATGAGGTATCACCTCACATTGATCAGAATGGCCATCATCAAAAAGTCTACAAATAATAAATGCTGGAGAGGGTGTAGAGAAAAGAGAACCCTCTCCTACACTGTTGATGGGAATGTAAATTGGTACAACCACTATGGAGAACAATATGGAGGTTCCTTAAAAAACTAAAAATAGAGTTACCATATTATCCAGCAATCCCACTCCTGGGCATATATCTGGAGAAAACTATAATTCAAAAAGGTAATGCACCCCAATGTTCATAACAACACTATTTACAATAGCCAAGGCATGGAATCAACCTAAATGTCCTTCTATAGATGAATGGATAAAGAAGATGTGGTATATATATATATATATATATATATATATATATATATATATATACAGTGGAATATTACTCAGCCATTAAAAAAAGAATTGAAATAATAGCAAATGTTGACAAGCATATGGAAAATCAGAACTCTCATGTATTACTGGTGGGGATATAATAGGGTACAGCTGTTCTGGAAAATAAGAAGTTCCTCTAAAAGTTGAACATAGAATTACAATAAAACCCAGCAATGCCACTCTGAGGTACATATCCAAGAGAAAGGGAACATATATCTACACAAAGGCTTGTATACGAATATCTGTACCAGCATTATTCATACCAGCCCAAGAGTGAAAACAGTTCAAATGTCCATCAATTGTTTAATACATAAAGAAATCCTTACAATAAAATGGTATTTAGTCACAAAAAAGAATGAAGTACTGACATATGC